>NW_010274005.1:27022-33106 GCF_000690775.1 Eurypyga helias
CTGCTACTTCTCTAGTGCAGTGCACACCCATCTGAGCAACTACCATGTCAACACAGAGAAAGAAAACAATAAATAAACAACATGGCAGTCAAAAATAAGGCAAGAGCACAGTACAGCATTTTAAGCTCTTTTATTTAATCTTCCTGATTCAGACCTTAAATTCCTGGATGCACTTACTCATGATTTCAAACTCCAGGTCGATGTTCTGTATCTGTTTTCTATAGCCAGTGTTTTCTCAGTGTATGGTCTGTATTGACTCTTCAAAAGGAAGACATCTGCCTGCCTATTGCATCTCATGTCTTCAGCCTTGGGATGACAAATTTCTTGCTGGTTCCTCAATAAAGGCCAAGACCATGCTCTCTGTACCTTTAATCTGCTGAGATAGCAACAATTCTTCCTCCCAAGTAGATTTTTTTTGATGCGTTTCTCATTTCACAACAGTTGCATAATGTAGCTGCTTGGTTTTGGTTTCTGGAAAGTGGGGACAGCAGGGTGGAGCTCCTGTGCTATGCAGTGGTCCTCCCTGGAAACGGAGAAAAAACGTACTTTCTCAGTCCCAAATGGGGCATGAATTAATGAGTTTTAACACTGACAAAAAAAGAGGAACTCATACTTGCCAGATCAGGTGGGATGGGATGGGCTTGCAAAGAAATGCAACATGTATCTGTATGACTAATTAAAAGCTACAATAACACAAAATTTCCACTTAACCAAACATAAATAATTATGGCAGCAAATTAAAAAAATAGAATGAGTCTTTTAACTAGCTTGTAATCAGTGTGATTCCCGCAGAGAAGGTATAATCATCCCAAAGTTTTCACCCACGCTTCCATCTGCTTAAAATCCACCAAACCTGAGGGATTTGCAGTGGGAGTTTAAGGGCTGCTTTGGGGTGTTTGCACGGCCCAGGGGTCTGAAGGATTCCAGGGAACTGTGGCCCAGGGTTGTCAGTGTTCATTAGGTAGGCTGTGCTATTAATTGGCAGGAAGTCCCACAGAGTTGGTGGAGAAATTGTGTCTTGGTTTCAGACCAGACTAAATTTAGGGAAAATTCTGAATGAAACAAACTCCTCTATTTTTCAGGATAAACATCAGGAGATGTTTAGCTTTTGGGAGACATTGTTCCTGATCATCCTTCAAAGCTGGACAAAGTAGAACATCACCGCTTTATCTTCCTTTTTTTTTTTTTTTTTTTAACTCTAGAGCTAAGTAACTTCAGAAAAATTGTTGTTATTTTTAGGGGTATTTATTTAACAACTCATTTCATGGTGGAAACCCCTTCATATCAGTTACTTCTGAGTATGGGCTCTTCTGTCAGCCTGGTTCAGTCTTCAGGAAATGCTTCTCCTTTTTGAGGAAAATTGTATTTTCTATTTTTGAATGAATGTAAAAGTGCCTTTCTGTAACTTCTTTTAATGCTGCTGAAGGTATAAAATGAGATATAAGAAGAAATTTAATTATTTTTACTCTAGATGCTACATTTTGGCAGTCTTGTTGTGTGTTGACTTCAGCTATGAGCTAAGTTTAACACGGGAAGCGTGTCAGTTTGATGATGGCCTCCTCTTTCCCCTTCCCTGCTGTGAGGTTCACCACTGCACCCCTACACAGAGGAGGTGCATGTGAGCCCTGCCCAGCAGTGACGGCGGCGAGGCTTACCTCCACACCGGGTGTTAAGGCGAGATAGCTGCAATCCCCTCCTTGCCCATCCCCTGCAGCCAGGCTGCTCTTAGGCATGGGTTAGGAAGCAACTGCACGAGTTGGGGTCTGGCAAAGAAGACATTGCAGGGAGAGGAAAATCAGTTTTCCCTTCTCAGATTATTCTAATGAATGGCCAGCAATGTCTGCACAGTCTCACTTCCATGAGATGTTAAAGCTAGCCCAGAAGCTGAGGCAGCGACAGCCCAGTCTCAGTGACAAGGAGTTCAGTGGCAGCTAATTTCCCCTGCTCTGCAGCGCTGAGCTCTGCCCAAGCTGGTAGGCTGCTCCTGGAAACCAGCCTCACCCACAGTCTGCTCAAGAATCCCTGCGTTTGGGTGTCTGCAGCATCGAAGTAGCTTTAGGCTGGATGCCTGTTAGCCGGCAGCAGATCTATAGATGAACGAACCGCCGACGTCGTGGGTTCGTAGGCAGTGACACTGAGGAAATGCCGTGCTGCAGGCAGCACTATGCTTAGCTCTGCCTGTCAGCCTCAGTTTTAGCTCTTTAATTTCCTGTGGCTGCAAATGATGGTGAAGGGCTCTACTGTCATTTAAAGACGCTGCCTTACACCACGTGGGTGTTTTGGAATGGAGATTTTAATTCTTTTTATGTCTGTCCTTAGGATCTTGATCTGCTGCTTCACCTTGACTAAAGTCTTTAGAATCTTTCCTAGATTAAAAATACTAATTTTGTTAATTTTTTTTTTAATATATATATACTCAAAGGGCTTTGAGGACCTGAAGAACACCACTTGCCTACTTCTAATCCAATAAATGTTGGGAGCCGTTGTGTTTTATCTCTAAAATTCACTACTAAAGAAAAGAAATAGGAATTGCGTTGGGCCTGTCCTATTTGATTGTACTGGGTATATGCACATAGCTATTTATATGAGGTGTGTTTGCATTTGTTCTCTTTCTCCTTATTGTCTGCTAATCAATCCACTGGGTTATGTAAAACGAAGAAAGTGGAATCTTAACATCTGTTGTGAAATGCAAGCCAGTGGCCAAAACACTGCATGGACTTTTTAGAGCGTTTTAAAGTCTCCCCCACCACCAGAAAAGGTAAAATGGATTTTTGATGATCCCTTGTTTTTCTCTGGAATTTTACAGGAATAACAACTACACTGTCTTTAAAAAAAAAAAAAAAAAAAGATGTTTTGACACTGACTAAGCCACGCTGGAGATGATTCATGAGCCTTTACTTCAGCATGACTATTGTTGCATCCTGACCTATACTCCCCATTTGAATGTGAATTCTCCTAGCTGCATCACTCCAGAAAAAATTCCTTTGTTTTGTGCAAGATCTTAGAAATAGAAGTATATTCCAGCGTAATGAAAATGCATTATTTTCAGTGATGACAAAGCCAATAATAACGCCCTTACCTAATCCTTTTATATACTTGGGAGGGTTTGCTAAGAGTTACAGCCTTTACTTGCCTTAGTTGTGTTCTGGGCAGGAGAAGATGAAAGTGAGAAATTGTCTTGTAAAAACACATCGAAACATATGTCCCCAGGAGAAAAATTAAGGCAAAGAGGATTTTCAAAGTGTAAACAAAAGCATGAATCATTGCCGATGGGTGTTAAGCTTCATGACTGCTTTTTACTTCGGTTTGTGTAGCTGCACTTTCAGGCTGACTCTGAGTGACTAGGTGCAATCTTTCTAAACCCTACATTTTCCTCCTGTAGCTATGACTTCGTATCAGAACATTGCTGAGCTAGTGTTTAATAAGGAAAAACATTTAGCTGTAGTGATACAGGTTCCTACCTCTCTCTCGCTATAGTAGTAATAGCTGTATTAATATATATTTTAATACCATTTTTACCCAGGTTGGAATCTTGCAGGGTCACGGAATTGACACAGAAGGGGTAGAAACTCTACGAACACCGGTAAGTGGATGTTTGCCCAATGCTTTCAAGGACAAATATGATAAAAAATACAAAAGAAGGTATGGTTGTTTACTGCTACAGGACAGAAAATAGCGTTTCAAACAGCTTTCCTTACAAAATGCTGAAACCCCTGTAGGCTGCAGAAAGCAGATGGTTTAATAACTGACCCTGTCTTCCTGTTGCATTGAATCGTGATATGCTGGACTCTGTATCCTCTACACCATCCTTTCTCTATTGCCAAACACCTCAATCAGCAGCCTGCAAAGCAAAGAAGTAAGAGAAGCCTTGTAAAAAGCAGAAAGAGATTAATAGTTTTTCTATGAAACAGTCAGAATCAGCTCATTTTTCCCTAACATTTCACAAATTGTGATTCTTGGAGCCCTGAGTTCCTTGCCTCTTCTTCAGTTGGCTCTTGATGCAGAGGGGAACAGGGATGCTATCACATCTATTTTCAGTGTGTTTTCTTAAAAAAACAATTATGAATAAAATCCCTCACTATGATCATTGGTGGGAGGCACCCACATACAGAATAATCCATCAGTGCACAGAGATGTGGTGTGTTTGCAAGAGGTTGACGGAGCTGGGAGTCGTGGGGTGTTGATTGAGGTGGCTGACTAACTCTGAAAGCCTGGGCGCGTTTGAGAGTCTGCCTGCACTGGGACTGAGCGATACCGCCTGCTGCAAGAGGGTCACACTCTTCTGATCAAGCCCGAGCGAGTTACACAGTGGTGTGCACTGACAACAGCTGCACGTTGCCCTCCGTGTGCTGAGCGAAACTCCTTTCTTACAGAAAGAAAAAAAAGATCCTCTTCAGAAATATTGGAGAGGATTCAGCAGTGAGCCTTAGAGGCAGAGTCCCTGAGCGTGTGAAACCCAATGCTTTGCTATGGGTTTTAATCAACTCAGTGTTTATTCAGAAAGGGGCATAAATCCAGTGCCCCTAAAAATTAACCTAATGTTTCCCTAGGACTAAAGGTCAAGCCTCAGTTAGCTCATGCTTCTGGGAACATCTCAGCCAGAGTTTGCGCGTACGTTTCCCCATCCACACAGTATTAATCATATGCCTGCCATCTCAGGGTGCCAGAGTATCTCTGCATTTCTCAAGCGTGGATTTTGTCTTTCTCTTCATATTCTCCAAGTCCACACACTATGGACTGACCCCCACAGCTGTACCTATCAAGTTTATCGCTTTCCTTTCTATGACGTTTCCCTGAATGCTGTGGATCTAGAACAGGCTGTGACGTAATACATGGCAGACCCATGCTCCCTGTAAAACAAGACTTTGTTTACTCTTGTTATTGGAAAAGCTTTTAAGTGCTACCACTCAAGACTAACAAAGCAGAAGGCAATCAAAACAGTATCTCATCTCTGCTATTTAAAATCACTTATCTTCAAGTCATCCTTAATTTTTGCACTCGACAGCTTTTGAAGTTTGGGGGCAAAATAGCTACTATATTGGGCCCCAAATTATTTCCACATCAGCAAATCGGTGGTGTTTATTTTCACCATATATATCTTGACACTCGAGACCATTGCTGAGTCTCTAGGAATGCCTTGTGCTAAGATGATCAGATTAAAAGTGAAAAAAGGACGTGGGCTGTAAGGAGCTTCTTAACACGTGTTACGGAGTGACGCCACCTGCATCAGGTCACAGATGTAAGCGCAGACGATGTGTTGCCTTACGTAATCTGGCAGGGGCCATGCCACAGTAGGACACTCCGTCTGGGTCAGGTTATGCAACGGATGATGTGACCAGCGTCTGGACTGGGGCTTGTGTCTCCCTACATGCAACAGGAATTACGAGGATTCAGAGAAACTGGGACCTTCTCACAGTTAATACATTAAAATGTTTTACTTAAGATCTCCAGCACAAGCAATCACAAGTAAACAAAGAACAGGAGTGCCCAAAGAATGACAGTAAATGGTGGTGGCACGTTCATGAGAAGCACGAGGCAGCTGTTATCCTGGGCTGGGTAAGAAGGCTGTGGAGCTCCTTGCAGCAGGCTGTGATGGACACTGATGCTTTAGCCTGCGTCTCTGTACCCAGAATCACCATTTCTGAGCAGACTTCTCCCGTGAACTATCGCTAAAATACTCTTAACCTATGTAAGGTAACTAGGTATTACCCATACTAAATTATTGGTGGAGTACGTGCTCCTTGCTTCCTCATGAACGTCTTCACCTTTTTCTAGTGTTCTAATTTCCGATCAGTCTGACGAACGCCCACCTGTTCACCTCCAGCTTTTTGCCACACTTCGTGAAGCTGCCGCCTTTATTTCAGTTTGAAATTACTTCTAAGGGGCACCGAGGACTACTGGAGGAAGTCAGATTAAAGCCGCCAGAGCCTATCTTGTCCTTGCGCTAAAGGGTTGGAAGTCAGTCTCCGTAAGGAATGTCGGGGAAGTTGCTTTCCACAACCTGTGGCAACCTGACTCCTCGCCCGCTGCTCCTCGCCTCACATCGCCCTCCGGAGGAGCCGCCCTCCCCCTCCAGCAGACTCT
>NW_010274006.1:0-3734 GCF_000690775.1 Eurypyga helias
TTCTCTTCTACTCTGATTTGATTGATAATCAATTATTTTTCCCCCAAGTCAAGTCTATTTCGCCCACGATGGTAATTGCTGAGCGATCTCCCTGTCCTTCTCTCAACCCACGAGCCTTTCCCTGTACTTCCTCTCCCCTGCCCAGCTGAGGAGGAGAATGACAGAGCAGCTTTAGTCAGCACCCGGCCTCAGCCAGCGTCAAGCCACCACAGGGGCCAAGACACTTTCTGTACTTGACACACCTCAATAAATTCAAACTTCAATGTCAGATCTTGAAATTCCATACCCGGGTGGAACCTGGAAAAGTTTTACTGTGAACCTGGTCTGAGACGTGGCATAAGATCAGCCCTAACAAAAATAATCAGCCTCTTTAAGTTAAAACTTTCTCCCTGGACTCCCCTCTCTTCACCACCCTTTCTTAACACCCTCAATGAAAGAACGGCTGTTGTATTAAGTTTTGATAGTGATTTTCCCACTTATTTTCTTTTCCTTTTGGTAAGCATTCCCTTACTCACAGTAACATTGGAAGTAGCTTTAGAATATTTTAAAACTAGTGCAAAAAAATAAGTCAAAGCAATAAAAATACGGATAGTCCATTTGTGCTGGTTAATTTTTATTTCGCCCACACCCCCAGCAATTCTCAAACTACCACAGTTGCAGGTCACCATGGATGTTAGAACAGTTTATTAACCTTGCTGTTTTCCTGATACTGTAAGGAAGCAAAACACACCCCTTTTTGTAGGCAACCCCCACGTGTATGCTGGAGCGGGTATGTCACCACAAAAACCCTTTCAAGCACAGGCGCAGCCTATTCCAGCAGAACCGCCACAAGAAACCATGCCAACTCTGAACGGAATGAACTACGTTATCCAAGAGGCTCTTATGCCCGGACTGTGCCTGTTACTTACGGATGACACACTTCCACGCTTCTCACTGCTACATCTATGCCATAAAGCGCCAGCCACTCGACTTCTCCCGAGCCTAATGAAGCGGGAAAAGGCACGGCCACTGACCATGAGAGCCACATTATAAACATCACTGCGCTTAAGCAGATACAACTTTTCTGGAACTGATGTGGAAGTATACCCGCAAAACACGCTGAAAACACAGCTGGAGTGCAATGATACCCAAGTAGCGTACCACCGCATCCACGCCTGCAAAGCGTGGACTCACCTCTGCTGCACCTTACGGATACAGAAAGGGTCTTTGGAAGAAACTGGAAATGCAGCTTATACTAGCAGGACTTTGGATTTTTTCTCTCGACACATTAAACTAAATACATAAACTCTGCTGGAAAAGGACACATGGGGGGAGGAACAGGAGACCTGCACATCTGTAAGGTGACATACATATTTAACTACCGCAGAACCATCTCTGTCGAGGGCACCGCTATGTAGAGCGCTGACCTCACCTAAGGCCACACATATACTGAGAGTATTACCCACTCAAGAATACAGGAATGATATACAAGGCAAGTGCTCCAAGTATGAATAAATGAAGTACACAAAACACACAGGTGAATAAGCCAAGGTGCGCCAATGAAAGCACAAGTAGGCCACTGTACAGACATGGTGAGCTTCTGCACTCCTCCATCAACGTCAACAGGCTCTGGGAAATGCAAAGTGCTACTTCCAACCACAAAAGGCTTCTATGCTCAGACACAGCCAAAGAAACACATCTAAATAACAGACCTAGTGTGTTTAAATACCATCCGCCAAAGATCTCAACTGGAGAATACATTTTGCTTTGATGCAAGCAGGTTAGAGAGTGTACGCAGTGATTTGGCAAGTATTATGCCCTGAGAGAATACAAACTGGTCATTTTAATCCTATTTCTGTCATTTCTTCATTATTTTCACAAATCAGTGAGAAAACCCACACGCAATCTGCCAGGCATTAGTGCATAACAGAGAAAATTTATTGTATAAAAATACACTACCGCTTAAAAAAAAAAAAAAAATCACTATCTTGATCCCAAGACTACTATTAACAAAAGTGTAATATGATCACTAACAGAGTGAGCTTCATGTAACAAAAAGATTTCTGAAATACGTGAACAAATACCGTACTCCACACTCAACAGATTTTTGAACAAAGCTTTAGAAGGTATACTGTTTAAAAAACTAAAATGTTAAGAAGGTTGTCCCATGAAAGTCTTTAAAAAAGAGTTTATATCCAGGCAATTTTTTTAGTATATTCCAAGCAACAAAAATGTGTATTTCACAACAAATGTAATTTAAAATCCTTCAACACCCACCGGCAATGAATTTAAAGTCTTAAAATGCATCCCAAATTTTAAAAATAATCTCCCACATCCTTCACGAACGAGCAGGAGACACGGGGCAGCCCTACCGCGATCTGTCAAAAAGCATAAACCCAAGGACTGAACAAGCATTCCACACTCCTCAGTGGGCGCAGCATGAGCTTGTCTGGCAGTACACGCGCTGTTCCTGAGTACAGATGTTGTTGATATTAAACTCCAGCCTCACCAGCATTGATCAGACTACACAGAAACGTTAAAAAAAACACGGAAGTTTCGATCATTAAAAAAAAAGAGACTGTTTTCAACACTCTCCCTAAAAAACTGCACCAGAACTTAAAAGCGTATTGGAGCTGCCAGAATTGGATCATTTGGGAACAGCATGGCTTCCTGTGAAACATAAAGGAGTGATAAAAACTTGGAAAGATGCCAGCGCACCCCCTCAAAAAAGAAGTTCCCCCGAGTAACAGCAACAAGGTGAGTTATCTACCCACCCGCCAGAAGTGACTTGCCCTTGTATTTCTGCAAGCACTTCAAAGGTATGGAAGGCTCTCCAATGAACATTACTTTGCCCTGTGGGATACACTAGAGCATGTTGTGTTTTGGAGGCATCATTCCACAGAAAAAGCTGTCTTTCAAATCTTTTTTCTTCCTACACTCAGTACATCTCACGTCAAGAAATGAGTATTTTAAAGAAAGGAAAACAAGTTCTGAAGGGATGTTCACGGACTTGGGTATTAGAGACAGGAAAACAAGCTCAGCAGCGATGTCTGGGAGCACAGGCCGCTCCGAACCACGGCGGGTCGGTACCTGGCAGTGACCCAGACCTGAGAGGGGGGAAGGCTGAGAAGGCAGCGATGCAGAGCCAAAGACCCTCGCCCCAAACTAACCGCCCTGTTTGCTCCCCTGCACACACACAGCCAAGAATCCTCACGGAAACAAAAGCCCTTTCAGCCATTTCTTAAAGAAAGAGCAAGGCGAGAAAGCAAGCAGCTCCCGGGATCTGGGGGAAGCAACGCTCCCGAAACCGAGAGAGAAACGGCCCGAGCGGAGCGCGACGGCAACGCCCCACCCGGCGCGAGGCGGCAGAAAGGGCCTTAAAATGGCGCCCGTGGGGGAGGAGAGTCGGAGCGAAACTGCGCAACAAACGCTGGCAGGAAGCCAGGCAGCGCCATCTTCCCCCTCGCCGCCGAGCTGCCACGCTCCGAGGGACCCTCCAGCTCCGGTGTCACCCCGGACTGCCGAGCCCCGAGGAGAGGAGCGGAGAATCGGGGAAAGGCACAAGGCCTCCGCGCCTCCTTTCTTCCCCCGGCCATTATTTACTAACCGCTGAAGTCAATACAGACGTGCCCTCTGTACGTCGTTTAATTTCACCCGGTTTTTAATGTTACATCTACCTTCTGCCATAATAAGTGAATTTTGGCGGTTAACTGCAGAAACAAATTACAACAAGTACTGAAGCCCCCCCCCCCCCC
>NW_010274006.1:3745-4374 GCF_000690775.1 Eurypyga helias
TCCGAGAATAGCCTCCACAACCCACCGCTTTTAGCCACGGACAGAAACCGCCTCATAAACCACCTATTTTTTGGTACAGAAAATAACCCCAGCAGCACGAAGGATCAGCCCCATCCATTGCAGCAAAGCCAAACGAGGCGGTTTATTGGGATGTTTTATAAAGAGGCGTTCAATATTCCTTTTCCGAAAGGGGAAAAAAAAAAGAAAAATAACAGCAACCAACCCCAAACAGTGAAAAACTCGGCCGCGAAAAGGATGGAAAAAAGCGCGTTAGCCCAAACCTACCGCCCCAGCCTTCCGCGCACCCACAAAAAGCAGCGCCGTTCCCATTCCTTGGGTGAAAAGCGGGAGGCACCGAGCGATTTCGGAGGAAAATTGCAAATAAAGAACCAAACGGATCGAATCGAATCTGGTGGCGACACCGAAAACGAGGAAACGAGTGAAAAATAAATCCCCAGAAGGCACAAATCTGAGAGACAAGCTCAAAGAAATGACGAGATCGGAGCGGTGGCGAGTGGACGGGGGGAAGGAAAAAAATCGAGCCAGGAGGGAAAAAGGGAAAAAGGAAAGAAAAATCCTTCCCAGCCCCAGAGCCAGGAGAGAGACGAAGTGTCTCCATTTTCCCGACG
>NW_010274007.1:0-62463 GCF_000690775.1 Eurypyga helias
GAAGGTGTGTCAGCGCTGGGTAGGCACTCGGTGCGGCTTGCATCTCCTCAGGCACCGCTTGCTTTCTGTGCCCTCTCTCGCCTGGTTTTGAAGACTTGGAAAAATCACTGTAAGTTCCGGGATAAAAGGAGAGCTGGTGACAAACCTTCGAAACCGAGTCGCGTGTGACAGGTGGTGACATGCCCTACAACTGCCCACCGGGAGACAACAACTTGGTCTCAACCTGTTGAGCTCGAATCCTGACACCTCACCCACCTGCGAGCTCTGGGCTGAGGCGAGCAGCCTGGTGCTTTTGCCTGAAATGCTGTTTCTGTAGGTATACAATGTTTGCTGCTAAATGTGTCAATTTAAGTGAAAGACATCAGGCGCTGCACCTTCGTCTGTGTGTGAGGGCAAAGAGGGGCGACTGGCACTGCTTGGGAACGACCCCCTGGGATCACCAGTGACGGGAATGTGGGTGTTGCTGTTACGCAGTGTGTGGGCTGGGAAAGTTAGGGAATCCACCTTTGGGAAGGAAGGTTCTTTTTCAAACTGTTGGACACTTAATAGACCTTAAACTGGATAAGATTCCCTCATGCGTTACTGTGTTGTCAGTGGTTGCTTTCCATGATTGATTTAGTGGCTATAACTTTGTACTTACATCAGTTATAGTTGTTATAAACTTATATTTTCATTTTGGACCCTTTAAATGAAAAGACTTAAGTTAGTGAGGGATGTTTCTGCTTTACTTGTTTAGGTACCATAATAAGATAGCGTGTCTTTCTGATCTTGTTTTGGAGGTGGACTGCCAGAAAGCATTGGCATGAATAAGATCTTAGTGATGAGTGGGAATCATTAGCATTAATATTAAACAGGTTGTAATCATCCTTTCCCCCTTTAGTAACTATTAGCCTGCAGTTAAAGTCTTACCAGGATACATTGCAGTATGTTTCTTAAGATACTGGGGTTGCATGGGCAACCTTAATGAGCAAATTCAGTCCTGATAGTGATTCTGGGGGTTGTGTATGACAGCGGTTAAGAATGAAGATTGCTATTTTGGGGGATTTCAGGAGCAAATACTGGCAGGTTAAGCAGTGACATGTCCTTGATAAGCTTCTTTGCTCCTCAGAGCAGATGTGTATCTCTCTTTGTTAAGTTCTTTGAAGTAATGTGTCTTTTTTTTTTTTTTTCTCTCCCCCCCTCCCCCCCCGTGTGTATTTGAAGGGTGCAAACAGCTATGGACAACTTGGTCTTGGTCATAAAGAGGATGTGCTGGTGCCTCAGGCACTGAAACATGTTTCCTGCAAATGTCAAGACATTAAAAGCATTACTGGAGGAGGGGGACATTCTGCAGTTATCACTGGTAAAAACATTGCACTTGCAAGGAGTGTGTGACTTCTAAACACGTTTTTTTTCTGTTTCCCTGTTGATTTGGTGCTGCCACCTATCTGTGGCTTCTGTTTCTGAGCAAGTACCAGTTCTTAGCTGCAAAACATGTTTCTCCCATGCCAAATAACTCAATATTTTGGGAGAGTTGGGAAAATGCCACTTTTGTTTATCTTCTCTGGTTGCTTTCTGGTTATGTGACGACTGTTTCTTCACCTGTTTAATCTCACAGTTTTTTGTACAAAGCAGCCAATTTTTCTGTATAGAGGATGTGGGGCTGGAAGGGAGAAGTCAAGTGGGAGGTTATTTAATCTTGAAGTTTGAAGGTAAGGAGCAGAAGATAACATCTGGGCTTTAAAAGGTTCTGCTGTATGCCATAGCTAATTCTGGGAAAGGAGGGATACATGCAGGTGTGAACATGATGAAAAACTTCATCACAGATCTTAGTGAGAGGTGCCTGTCTTACCATATGGATTGTTTCCCTTGACTCTCTAACTGTGCTTTTTCTGAGGTGTTTCTGGTGCATCAGAAATAACTGTTTCTTCTTCTTTTTGCTTGATTGCAGTGCCTAAAATGGCATGTTTGTTACAAGATCTCATGGTATGTACACTTATCTTTTCAGTCTGTGAAGTATAACTGATTTACTCTTTGTTTTTTCTTCCAGGCATGGGAGAACTCTTTGTATGTGGCCATAACAAAGAGGGGCAGTTGGGATTGAATCACACAGAGGATGTACTGCATTTTACTTTGTGCACAGCCCTGTCTGGCTTTTGCGTAAAACAAGTTGCCTGCGGCTGGGATTTTACAATCATATTAGTAGGTAAATATGTCTCTGTAAGATCTGGACAAATAGAGTGATACAGAGAACACACTGAGAGTTCCACACTGCTACTGTGTGTGCGACACATGGGCACTCACGAGTTTAAGGCTACTTGCCTTGAGAACTAAATTGCTCCATGTGCACTGTATCCCAGTGAACTTCAGACCTTTACTGCTGAGGATGTGTAAGACTGGAAGCCGATGGCCTCGGTAGCTCTGCAGTGGGTTGTCAGGTCCTTTCTTGAGCTACTCGGCTGTGATGCTTTGCTTGTTAGAATGTTACAGGGCATTGCTTCTGCTCACAGATTTACTGATTGGGCTCTAACACCTCATTTTGCAGGTTCTGGCCTAGTTCTGTCCTGTGGGTCTAACTCTTTCGGACAATTAGGAGTTCCTCAAATATCAGGTCCGTGCTTGATTCCACAAAAGATTGAGGTAAAGATTTCAAAGTAATTGTACTTCAGAGCGCTGTACTTTGTATTGCTTACAGTGACTTATAAAGGTCATTTGACCTCAGTGGACTTTAAGCCAGAAATGATGTAAAGTGCTACTAAAGGTAGTGAAATTGTGTGGATTTACTCCAGCTGAAGTTTTGCCTCAAGTGTGTAAGATACTAGATATGTTTTGCTACATGAAGGGTATGTGCCTTCACTGTACTTTGTTGGAGACTTTTGCTTAACAGCTCAAAGCAAAACAAAATGACTCAACAGTAATCCACCCCAGAAAAAAACAAAATCCATAATGGGGTTCAACACAGTCAGCTCTGCCAATTATTTTGATCTGTTGCTCTTGTGCTTCTTGTGCAGCAGTTCTGTTTGTAAGTACATGGTGCTTTTTAAAGTGTATTTTTAACTGTCAGAGTTTCTTCCACCCCCCGCCCACCCGATAAGGACTGTGGTATTATTTCTTGGCTGTAAAAACATATAAAAGTAAGTTTTGTCACCCCCAAAATAATAGTAGTGTGAGAAAGTATGTAGCTGCAGGAAAACTAGACCTGAGAGAATAAACTTTAATTTTGTTGCTTCTGAGGTTAAAATGAATTTTACCTTTGCATGTAAGGGAACTGATGAGTACGTTGACTTGCTTCGTATCTAACCTCCAGCATTTACCAAACAGTATCAACTTCCAGGGAGATAGGAAGGCAAGTTAGGTAACAATGTCTCTGTTGTCGAGCATCTTCAGTGCTGAAGGCTGGACTCTGACAGCACACCTCATGTTGTTCCTGTGAGTCATGTGGAGGTCTGTGGTGATATTTGTAGGTGAGGCACTGCTGAGTGTGAGTAGGGAGCTCAGAATATAGCCCCAAATTAATTGCTTTAAAATGTTTTAAGTAAAAGGTACTGAGACAGCTGTAGCATCAGAAAAGCTTTCTTCTTGTTGGCTGTAAGCCTAACAGTTTAAATAATTTTCTCACAGGAATTCTAATTATTGCCTAATTTACACTGTAGTTTCTTATTTGGAGAACACTAAGGAAACTCTTTTCCATCCACATGTCTAATGAAAGCAATAACTTCAGAGTAGAAAAGATTCTCAGACAAGAAGTTTATCCTCGTGGCTCCTGCCAGATATTCCTTTGCCTTTTTTAATGTAGGAGAGGAAGGACAACTGATCCCCTAGGTAACCCCTATTGAATAGGGTTAACTCACCTTATGTTTCTGTATCCTTAACATTTCCGGGGAGCATCATTCTGGTATGATGCCTTGAAAATGGTAGTGTTGGCAGTGCTAATCTGAATCTGTGTCCTCTTTGACAAAGTGGACCATTCATTTATCTGGAATATTTTGTCTTTTGGTTTGTATCCTGTTAAATGCTTGGGCTTGATGCCATCTATTTTAAATAGTGTTAGGTCTGTGAGAAGAATAATAGATTTGCAGAGTACTCAGAAGTGGGGAAGTGCCAGAATTGAAGTACCTTGTGCAAACTGAAGTCAGTTATTTTACGTGTGTGTGACTTGGTATAGTCTTCTTTTGCACGATCACCTTGGGCAGCCTTCAGTGGTGTAGGTGGTGCTGTCAACTGTACTGTTTGTGATCAGAGGGCTTGATAATACTGAACAACTTGATGGCATTTATTGCTGCTTGTCACTGGTATTTGCTGAGCTTTTGGTGTAATTCTTGAGGAGCACTGAGTTAATTTTAAGAAATAAGCATATCTATCACCACGAAGATTTCTTTTTTCATGGGGGGATATTGACTGTGGCTTTTTATTTATTGCCACAAGACTGTACATCCAGTTGCTTTGCTTGATTAATTCTTGTTGGCCAAAATTTACTTCCTTTGTGATACAAAACGTTGATATGCATTGTGACATGCAGGCTGGAACTGTGAGAACTATTTTCATAGCATTCCACTTCTGTGTTTGGCATATTTTGCTTTTAGAGGCACTAAATGCAAAAAGTAACTAAAATATATTTTTCTTTTACTTGCATAGTCTCTCAAAGAGAAGGTGGTGGATGTTGCTGCAGGACTGAGACATGCCCTTGCTGCTACAGGTAAATATGTCATCATTGATATGTCAGTTCAGTAACAAAGGAAATAGAGCTTTAATGGATCAGGGATGAAATTCAGTTTAGCTTTTTTTACAACTGAGGATCAACAAACTACACATACTCTTTTATTTTGGTTTCATTTTATGTGAACTGTAGTATGGGTTACAGGTAGTGTAGTCTAGCTGAAGATGCAAAGGAGATGCTTGGAAGAAGAGTGGGAACTCTGGTGCCTGTATGAATACTGGGAATTAAGCTTCCCTGAGCTCTGTGCTCAGTGGACGTTTGAATTCAGGGCTAGGTCAAGTCTCTGAAAGGTCCTGAGGACAAGTGACATGCTGTGATTCTATTTTGGCATTGAGCAACCCGGTCTAGTGGAAGGTGTTCCTGCCCATGGCAGGGGGGTTGGAACTAGATGATCTTTAAGGTCCCTTCCAACCCAAACCATTCTATGATTCTATGACTTTACTCCCTCAGTGTCCTGGACTGCCCAAACAAATTAGCATGAAGTGAAGGAAGGAGCAGAAAAAGTACAATGAACTTATAGTAAGAAATAAATTGTGTCCGTTCCTGAGGCGCTACAACTGTGGAACTTTTGTTACTGAATCCTCAACAATGGTGATGTAATCCTCAGAGATCATCATTTTCAAAGGAATGATGTAGGTCTCAGAGTGCAGAGATGGGCTGCTGAATATCTTCTTAGTTTTCTTACCTGCATAAGTGGGACTACAACTGTTTGTTGCTTGATTACTTCACCAGGGTTATTCGTATGTTTATGAAGTATGTTTTTGGCATAAAGGTCTTTACACTGATTCAAACTGCACTTTAAAATGAAGTGAATATACCTTTAAAACTAATTAATGGGATAAGTGATTTTGTTGGTTGATGTGTTTAATCTCTTCTATCTGTGTTTACTCTGGAAAGAGAGCGGTTTGGTGTTTCAGTGGGGAACTGGCATGGCATCACGGGCAAGGCGTGCAGTCCAAGGAAAGACCCTCCCCCTGTTCTTGACAGCAAAGGAGCCTTGTGAGGTAACAGGTAATCCAAGAATCTGATTCCTTTGTAAAGGTGGATAGAGCAGAAGTATAAATTGAGTAACATGTAGCATCCTTTTATTATAAAACCACTTGGTGTTGTAACCACGTAGTGGAGTAGCTGAAGGGTAGAATGGGTGTACGAGGCCATAATCTGTGGGGGAAATGATTGTGAGTCTTGCATTGTCTGTGGCCCAAAGCACAGGCTTTTGTTTATAAAATTAATCATCAACCTGCTACACTTGATACAGCTCTATTTTATGTTTATGCATGAAATGATATCTGCTGTCCAAATTTTATGACACTAACTTTTCTCTAGGTCTGGAAGACGTAAAGGTGAAGAGGGTTGCTGCAAGCTCCTATCATTCAGTGTCACTCACAGGTAGGCCTTGGGTATAGAAGTGAAAGTCCTTGTCTTGCCTGTGAAAGTTTTTGTGCTTTCAAAATGTTTGTCAATTTTGGTTAGACTGGTAAAAATTGATCTGGCTTTGTTAGTTAGTGCTGGCTAATTATTTTGTAGCAGCTTTGGATTCAAAGAGCTGGATTCATGTTTTGGATTGTCTGAATTCTGTGTGGTTTTTTTCTTGGGATCAGGTGTGACTTAGCCCTTATGAGTAAGTGAGGGTCTGGCTCTTAATGGTTAGAAACTCTTGTGAAAGGACATGGTTGGGTAGGTCCCTGGAGCTGCAGCTTTATGCTGCATTGGGTAACTCTGAATGGCTGAATGCTGGAACCAGAAAGGCTATGTTAGGGGGTTGTCCCAAGAAAGATGGCTGTGACTATCCCGCTTCTGCTGTGTGAGCTGATGCCTCCGCACGAGGCTGCACTGTGCAGGGACGTGAGATGGTCTGAAGCGATCTTTGGTGGCTCTAATACAACAGTGTGCAGATCTGTGTGAGGTAATGTAAGAGCATAGTGCTTATTTAAAACAGTAGTAAGTTAATTTCATCATTTGGGCACTTCCAAAACATCTACCACTTGTTCTTTGACCTTTAGGCAGTGCTCCCATGCTGGGGTATTAAGTATCCAGCAGTAAAATTCTAATACAGGTTGGGTTTGTTTGGTAGACTGAGAGAAGGGGAAACAGAATAGCTTTTCATGCTGTAATCTTACAGTTTTGGAGTGTGGGAAAAGAAATGTATTGAACCTTATGATGATAAGTCTGCCAAACTTTATAGGAACAAGTTCTTAGCAAATATGCAGCCATCTGGTACCTCTGTCATCATTAGATGGAGCACTGGAGTATTTGCTTATGCAGGTCTACAGAGATTTAGTTGTGTGGGGAGATGTTACACAATGTAAATTCTGTTGAATTCTATTGATGCAAAGTTTATGTGTGAAGTTTATATTCTATTAGTGAAGAATAACTGTAAGGACAAATGATTCTACTTTAGCTAATTAGCACTCTGTTTAGAGAGTGAAGAGATTATTCTTTCAAGCTTTTGCTTTTTATTTAAGAGAGTAGTCTATTTGACAGCAGGGGGACCAATGCTAACTAAACGCCAAAGATTTTAATAACGTTATGCTGTTGCTGCCCTTCATTCTGCAAGATACTTGTTATTACTTAAAATAAAGATACTTGATATAGTAAAGATACTACTGTAGGGTGTAGTATTTGACTGGGGATTTTTTTCCAGGAATCTCTCACGCTGTGATGCAATTTTCTTTGGCTCTGTTTCATGAGCCGCCTGCTGGTTGGATACCAAACACCTGCAATCAGGCAGGTTTTTGGCACAGATGGGGTTGTTGCAAACATGAATGGCAGTTCCTTTAAAGAAAGGATCGTAGCCTACCTGTATCCAAATGGGTCTGAAAGCTTCAGTGGTGGGGATATGGTGCTAAGTCTAAGTTTTTGTTAAAACCTACTCAAGAAACGAGATGAGGGTTGAACAAGTGACGTTCCCCAGGATAAAGGAAACGCACCTTCTGAAGAAAGAAAGGTGACAGAGGCAGTGCATGTTAGTTGTGAAACATGAATGGCCATGATTTTTTGTTGAAACAAGCTGTTACCATCACCGTTTTTTTTTTCTTTCTCTCTCCGTGAGGCGTGCGTACGTCACTCTGGGAAGGAATTTATCAGTTTAGTGGAATATTCGAATGAAACAATTGCCTGATTTGTTTTTCCTTTTCATTTCAGTTGTGGTGTTTTATTGAGGCATGTGGGAAGTCCTGCAGATGACTGTCAGTAATGTGTAATGACAACTACTGACTTCTTTTCCCACCCCCCTCTTCTCTCTTGTATCTCACCAGCAGTGCTATAGGGAGTTTTCCTGGATCATACTTTCTATTACTTTTACCAAACTGAGATAATGAAATATATTGTAGCCTAAGTCCTGCTTTATTTTTTTTCTTCCCCTCTGAAAGATTTACTTGGGTCATGCTGCTTGTAAAGAGTTCAGTGCTGACCTGAGACTTCCAGATGCCTTGTCTTGTGGACGTGTGCTCCCAGCACTTTCATGTTGCAAATGTTAATGGCTTCCGGTGTTTCGAGGCCAATGATCATGTACTTCATGTGTACAAGACTTATTTCTTATGCTTGCATCTTGTACAGGGTGGCAAAGGACTTCAGGAGGGCTGATAGAGCTCATGTTCTGTTAAGTGTTTCTTGTGGATTGTATTTTTTTAACGTGGAGGCCTAGAACCTGAGCGGAATGATTTTGTGCTGAAAAGATTGAACTAATGATATGTAATATCTGAACAGTCATATTGTTACCGTCAATTGGTCATTAGGCTGTCAGCAACTCCAACTCACACCAGTAAAATGCACGAAGCAAAGTGGATGTTTCTGTAAATACAGTTATCCCTGTGGGTGGAATCCTGGAGTGCGCGTTGCACAAATGCTTATTCTAGGAGGTGGGGGAAGACAAGTTATTACTTACAGAAGTCTCTCACTAGTTGTCCAGCATTGTTCTGAGGCATGATATCTTACTTTTTGCGTTGTGATTGGTGGTACCTGCTTTAGTTGTATGTTCACAGCTGTGTGTCCAATTCCTTTAGGAAGTGACTGTGCAGTGTGAGGCAAGGAGCATCAGACTGTCCCAGCTTTGGGGATTTGCTGAAGCTAAAGAAGGTGGGAGAGTTCTGAGCAGAGCTAGGAGCCTGTAGCTCTTGCAGAGAGGCTGGGGGACTAATGCAGAGCAGGTGCAGCCAGCCAGGCTTTGAAGAGTCCCAGGTACTGGAGGGGAGTAACTTATTTGCTGTGATTCAGGAAGTTGTTTACTGGACTGAATCAAAACTTTGGGGTAGAGGTAAAAGCTAGCCTGCAGGAACTGAGAGGGGCTGCTCAGTGAGTGTCCCCAAGATGCTTTGATTTTTTTTTTTTCGTTCTCTCTTCAGAGAAGTTGACAATTGTGGTTAGTTTTCTAATAAAAATTAGCCTTTGCTGTAAACATCTTTGTCCTCTTTGAGAGGCTCACAGTGGAAATGAGATCTAGGCAGTTTGACCTGAGACCTCTGGTTGTTTCACAAGTCAGTGCAGCCCTTGGAAAACAGGCTGTGTTAAGGCCCTTACAGATATTTCTGGTATCCTAGTTACGGCGTGCACACATGTGGTAAAGAATGGTAGGAAAAAGTGAAAACGTGAATGAACCATTGTTCTTTCTTCAGCATCACTGAACTGAGGAACCTGCATCTGGTGGTGTTTGATGTATATCACTCTCAACAAATTTTACCTCTTTGTCGACTGTAGATGGAGGACACCTCTATGTCTGGGGCAGCAACAAACACGGGCAGCTAGTGAGCAAAGAGATCTTTCTTGCTAAGCCCAAGAAGATTGAGACTCAGTTTTTCTTGCACGAGAAGATTGGAGCAGTCTGGAGTGGCTGGACCCACTTGGTGGCACAAACAGGTAGGGTATCTAAAGAGCAGTAACATAGCACCAAAACAGTAAATTGTTTTTATTGCATGCAGTGTTCTTTCTCAGAGATACTGGTTGGATGCAGAGTTTTGTGGTTTCACCTGAGCAGTGGTTGCCTCTTGAAGATGAGGAGGACAGACATCCTTTGGCTTCTGTCCCTGTAGTATTATAGTGCTTAAAGATCGGAGGGCCTGGTGTTTTCATAAATGCAATAGGACCTGCATGTATGCACTAGAGGGATGCAGCCTCTGCCTCATCAGGGTACCAGTATGCTAGGATACATTTGAGCTTCTACAGACCATTCTGCTGGGTGAGTTATGATGTCTTTGGGGAGAAAAGAATTTGGTGGAAGACTTGCTTCAGAAAATAGAGAGGCAGGAATATATGGCTGCAGCTTCCAAGATGTGTGACTGTATTTGACAGGAAGAAAACTGTCATTCAAGGCACAGGAATTAGGGAGGAGGGAAGATAGTCCTGAGCACGTGTCTGTCCGAAAGGTGTGGGGGCATAGATACATACCATTCCCAGGTTATGTAGTGTTAGCTCAAGAACTTAAGAACAGGCATAGCCAAGAACATGAGAAGCTGATGAAAGTATTTTTCCTAGAGTCACATTGGAGACTGCAGAGCCTATTGGTCTGTGAGGATACCACCTCTTTGTTAGGAAAACTGCAGAAGGGGCCCCAGATCTCTTGTTATTATTTACTGGGTTCTGTAATTGTGGGTAGTGGCTCAAGGAGAGCTTAGCCTTCAGCGTGGGTGGTTTTATTTAAATGGAGTTCTTGCATGCCCAAAGGTCAGCGTGTGCTTAAGTGTTCTATGAAATTGGTGCCGTAAATCCTGAAACGGTCACGCAGTAATGTCCCTCGCTCTGTGAGAAAACTGTCTGTTTTAATTAGTGTGTACTGTGAACTCCTGGTGCCGGAGTTTGGAGGGATGTGATGCATGACTAGAAAAACAAATTGGTTAAGTGTTCTGTTTCATAGCATTCGATGTTTGACATCAAAGTACGTGAGAGAAATGCCATGTAAAAAACCTGCATTACCCTAGCTGCTCTCTTGGCTGTTTTTAAAGACGTGCTTCAACTCTGATTTTTAGAGGACGTTATATGGAAAATTTCAGAGCTGTAAACAATGCTACCTGCTGCTTGGAAACTTTCAGGTGGGATAAAGGAATTTATCTCAAAATGATTAATTCTTGAATAAAGTGCTTAGTGTCATTCTCACTGGAACAGAAATGGTAGAAAAAAGACCTTAATCAGGATGACCTGATTTTTGAAAAGAGGGTCTTGTCAACATGGTTTGCCTTGCTTCACTATTCCTTAACAATGCATACCCACTAAGTAAATCTTCCCCAAAGTTTTAGTAACTAATATTCTGCTCAGCTGATACTTACTTATCCGTGGCCATTACAGGAATGAAGTGAATATTTTAGTAAGTGAATTTTAAGAAGAGGAAAAAAAAATGTCAAGTGACTAGTAGGGATTTTTTTTTCTGAATGTCTGAAAGGAATTTAAATACAAATAGGCTGACTTCTTACATCTGCATTGGAAAGCTGGCCAAGTGATGCAGTGGCATAAGTTATTGCTGAAACTGAGTTTTATGTATTTAGAATTTTAAATCTCTTCAAAAGTCAATGGACCTGAACCTAAATTATCCAGAATAAGATTTTGAATGGCCTTTGGCAGCCTCTAGATACCAGTCAGTCTCTCATGGGATTTTCAAGGGTTGCTCAACTACTAGACATAGTGTGAGCTAAGCACTTAACTATTTCTGAAAAATCACTTGCTGCCGGTGATTTAACTTGCAGATAAGTAACTGAAAAATGCAGCCAACTTAAACTTTTCCCTGCATGCAGTTCTTCCTCCATTATTTTTACCTCCTTCTAGAAAAAGAGGAAATGCTGCTTCATTTGTCTGGTTCTGAAGTCGCATAAACCAGTGGTCTCCAAAATTGATAATTGTGCACCCCTATGGAGTAAAACTTCCTTTTTGAGCTTGCACCCCCAATACATATATACTTACTTATAAATTACAGACATGTACTACTGTAATAAATTATGCAGACTATGGAACATGCACAATAGAAATTTAAAAAAGGATGAGATAAAGATGAAATAAAGACTACTTAAAATATTATTTTATTAACTAAATTAAAACCATTAAGAATTTTGTAATAAATAAAGTAGTACATCAAAAATTACTTTCTTCCTGCCCTCCAGTGGATTGCCTTGTGGACCCCCTGGGCTGTATGCACTCCACTTTAGAGGCTGTTGATATAAACAATTCCTGCTCACTTTCCTCTGGAGATTTCCACAATAAGTGGAAAGGAAGTAAAATAAAATTATTTTTGGACATGGGAAAACGGAAGGAGGGAATATTGTAGTGTGATGCCTCTCCTTTCATTGTGGAAAGTAGGAATGCACTTTGGAAAGACATTGCAGTGTACAGAGATTTTGCTGCATGAAAGAATGGGTAAGTTTTTTCTAAGTAGTCGTCTCACCATGATGCAAAATTCACTAGTTTAACATTTGTGTTACTATATCTGTTCTAGTGTTGTGTTTTCCACAGAAAGTAGTTGAATTTTAAGAGGCCATTACAAATACTTAAAATTGTGTTTGGATTTTTTTTCCCCGAACATTAATCCTGGTCAGAGTAGTAGTAATAATAAAACATTCATTATTACAGCTGTCTTGACAGTAAATTAAAACTTCTCATTGGAAAGACACAGGAAGAAACTGGGTGGATAAAAGCTGGACACTGTTCACGCATAAATTCACAAATTCTGCAGTTTCAAAATGACACTGTGATCTTTATCTGCCAGATGAGCAGTGCTTGACTGCAGAACTAATGGAGCACTGAGAAGTAAATGAGGCAATGGTGGTGTTGAAAGCAACTATCTGGAGGAATAGTGGGAAGTTTCATGGATGCAGGGGTTTGACACTTTTAAAGAGAGTCCAAGCAAGTTACCAACTTTGTTATCAGAAAAGAAGGAACACAGCATGAATTTTTTTCTTCTATATTATGCTTTCCCTTGTGTGTAAACTAGCTTGTTTTAAAAGTCTTGCTTTGTTTTTCCTTCATACTATTGGCAAAATTTTGCATTGTAACCTAAAGAAAAATATACATCTGTGTGTTTCATTTCTTCCCCACTCTGTCCTTAGAAGTGATTTTAATTGCTTCTGAAATAATTTTTTTATCTGCATCTCTCTTCAAATGTTATATTCTACCTCATTCAGCCAGTGTGTTGAAGGTCCTGTTTCCTGTCATTTCTCTTTAGAGTTTGGTCAGGTCTCTCTTTATTTGTTGTTGCTTCTATCATAAAGCAGTTCAGATTCAAGATTTTAATTCCCAAAAGATGAATTGCTTAAGAACATTGAGAAATGTCTTCATAGGGTATTGTCTTTCATCCTCACCCTTACCTGATCCTCATGAGCTTCAATTCTTTATTCTTTTTAATCCTAGAGGTGTCTTTTGGACAATTTCTGTGGTACACAATGTTACTGTACAATAATTTATGAAATTCTTCAAGACAGAAAACTGCTGCTTTTTTTGCCTTGATTACTGATTCCTACAGCAGGGAGACAATTAGACTTTGCAGCAGCACTCGTACACCTTCGAAATTAGATATTATTCTGCTACTAGTGATGGTCGTAGTTGATGATGCTTGGTCCAAAAAGGTTGAGGTTGAGAGACCCTGGTTGCTTTTTGGTCAGGTCTCTGATAAGATATGAACTTGTTAGTGTCTTTGGTTTAGTCATTTTCTGTGTGAATGCTTCTATCAAGTGACTTTCAGGGATGCTTTTCAGTTCTGACAGGGCAGTACTGTTATTGCTCTAAGTGAAGGACAGAGCAGATGCATCCTTCTGGCCTCAGACCCAAGTGCAAGTATCATTCTCTTCAGGCAACTGCTCTGTGAAATGGCTTGCTTCCTTTCCAGCACTCTGCTTAATGGCACAAGGAGCACCACTGCAGTATAGGTGATACTATTTTTGAATAATAATGAGCAGCTGTCTTGCATTGCTCTGCTTAACAATGTCAACTTTAATTTGTGGCCCTTCTCAAGTTGATACAAACGCTTTGGGGGTAAAGAAAGAGAGGTTATTGCTGAGATCATTTAGAAGAGATCTAAGTTGTGGCCTGTAATGCTGAAGATGTAAATTAGGCTACTTTGAGAAAGGATAGAACTGATCTGACTTGAAGGCAAACCTAAATATAGCAAGAGAAGACTTTAAAAGACTTAGGGGTGAATCATCAACTTCAATTTAAAACAAGTTATTTTCTTTTTTAACTGGGATGCCTAATAAATAAGCTTTCTTAATCTGGCCTGTCTTATTATCTAAGTATTCTCCTGAATACATACACTAACATATTTTTCATGTACTGTCACATGAAATTATGCCTTGTTTGAGCTCAGATCAAGAATTCCAAACTCTCTCACCCAGAAGGAGCTGCCTTAAAAATGCAGTTAAATTATATTTCTGCTGCCTGTGCGAAACTGCCTACAGCTAAAAAGTCTTGGAAGAACAAAATGCATTGACATAGTCTGAGTAATACTCTGAATCCTCATTCCAAATTTTCATCTGAATTTGTCAGTCTTTGGAGGTCCCTTTAAGTCATGCCATTCAGGCCATGTAAAACCACTCTGAAATGCTCTGACGTGTTACTGACCTACACGGTACACAAGAATCCATCTCCTGTTTTTCTGAAGCAAATGAAAACGTGTCCCTCCAAAGTCTGAGAACAGACTGAGGGAATATTTCTAATCAGCTGCCCTGAAAAGGAGGTTTACTGCTGCAATTGCAGTATGTGCTTTCTCTGATGCCCGTCGCTAGGTGAAACTGTGGGGCTTTGCTGGGAAGTGGTGTGATGGATGGTGAAGTGGCAGGACGCTGCTGCCTGGCACCGAGCAGTGCAGTTCTGGCACTAGAGGTCCTTTCCAGTGCGCTTTTCAGTCAAGACTCAGCAGCCTTCCTCACGCCAGAAAGCATGCTTTCCTTGCCTTCAGTTTTTCAGCAGCTCCCACAAAGGTATCTTATGGGGACTCTCCTTTCCTCTTTTTAACCACTATAGCTGACAGTCAAAACAATTTCAAAGTGGAGCCTCTTATGTTCTTTTTAATGCGAGGTCGCTGTATTTCATTTGGTAGGATGCTGGGTTTTGGGAAAACAGGTAGAATACTAGAAATTAGCTAAATCAAAACTGTGAATTCATAGGAACCCCCAAACCTTCTTGAAGCAGAATGTGCAAAATGAGTATTTAAGAGAGAAAAGCCTCTGTCCATCTTCCTTGGGCTAAGTAAACTAACTGAAATCTGCTAAATGCACTTGCTTTTCTGTGGTCTTGGTTCTGTGGTTTTGTGGTGCATGGTTGTTCTTGCCTCCTCCTTAAAATGCTGTAGGTTGATGTCATGAGGTAATGGGTGCTTATGCTTCAGAGCCTTCCTGTTACGTTCCTTGCTGTCATCATAGATGCTGTCATTGTCGTGTACTATAAAAGAAAGCAACGTCAGTTGAATATGCATAGATTTTAAAGTAGGAGCTACCCCAGGGAAGATCATAAGTTATTCCAAAGTACGCTGTTGAATTCCACCTGTATGCCCCAGTGTTAGCCCAGTAATTTTTGCTTGACGGAAACGTAACCTCTGGAAGACATTCACCTGATGGAAGGGTTTTTTTATTCTTGTTTTGAAAGATGCTGGGTTGCAGATCCAATGAATGAAGGAGAGTGCTACTGGAGCCACTGCAGGTGCCTGGCTGGCACTTAGACTGTAATGAGTGGGCTGGTGTTCTTTTGACTAGGGTCCAGGCAGTTCTGGCAGCTCTTCTGGAATACTGTGAGAGTGGAAGATTTGCCTCTGCTGTTGGAAGTTTGTTCCAATGCTGAAACTCCAGCTTAAGAGGAAAAAAGAAAAAAAGGCGAAGTGACCAAGAGAGACAAGGTGAAGGCTGAATTGAGATCATGAATGGAACCTAACAGGAAAATGCCAAAGATAAGCTTTTGTGGCACTTTATATATTTATTCTAAGGCTTTTTAAGAGCGCTTACAGGACCCAAGTGGGAAGGTCTATTAAGTATCAAAATTGCTCAAGTTAGAATGAGTAGAATATAACTTTGGCCCCTGAAGACTGTGAAGCTTGAGAGAGAATAAGTAGATAATGAACTAGGTTTTTAGTGCATGTGTTGTGTGTGTTTTCACTTGTCATCACTTTGAATTTACACTGGTGATATGGTTGGTTTACAACATATACATCTCACAATCTGACGAATAGTGGAACTTCATGGTTGCATTAAAAAAAAGACTTTAGCTGCATCTGGCTTTAGCTGGCAAATTTTAATATTTCAGGGCCTATCTTGAAGGCCTTGTGTTTGGTTATAAAGACCAGAGCGTGGAAGGTGGAGAGAAAGAAATGCACGAGCTTGGGAATGAAAATTCAGAAACTAAAGCTTTGGAGAAATTAACATGGGATCTGTGTGAAATTAAGTGTCCAATAGCAGGATTAAAGATTCTAGATGTGTATGGAAACTGCCTTATTTTCTGTATTGTTTTGTTTCAACTTTCATCATAATTATATTTAAGCAAAGTTTATACAAGCCAATGAAGTAGGGGTTGATGGTTCCCAAGTAACTGTGTAGTATGTTACTTGGGAAGTCTGTATCTGGCTGGCAGCCTGCTGGGGGACAGGGAATGTGCTAGCTCTTCCCAGCATTTGAGGTGAAATTTGTAGCAAGTTTACAGCCTGTGGATGCTCTGAGAATTGAAAGGTGTCTGGGAGAGCACATATGTAAAGTGAATATGAGCACTGACGTGACATTGTATGGATACATCTAGATTTTACAGGTGTGGAAGTGGTGTTTAAGTCAGTTCAAGGTATTTAACATAGTTTAATATTACATGTCTTGAGTTCACATTCTGAATTGGATTTATTTTGTTTCTCCCTTGGAGAGACATAGGTAAGTACTTAAGCTCTGCAAAATACGTGTGTATAAACTGTGAAGTATTCTTGAAACATGTGGCAATTTATTATTCTGTGAATACATCATTGTGGAGAACGGATTTTTGTTAAGCAATTTGGTCATAAAGTCTGCTTTGCCTCCAGCAACAATTGTTTTGAATCCTCTTTGCTGATGTAACACACCTTGATTTCCCGCCCCCCCCCCCCCCCCCCAAGTTAAGGAAATTCCATGGCATCAGTTTTTATAGGTGATTGGGAAAAATGGCGAAGAACTAAAAGCATGAGTGACTTCAAGAAGCTCTGTTTTCCTATTCCTGGCATCACTTTTCCTACTTTTTGTTTAAGCATGGCCCAGTCTGTATCCCTGTGGCCCCAACTCTGAGAGTTTTTTGTGAGGCCAGTTTCTGACAGTCTTCAGGAAGAGACTTTCAGTGGAAGACTCCTGCAAAGATTAACTTTGGAAATGTGCAGGTCTGGAGTTGAGGTGCAACACCCTCTTTTCCCCGGTATTTAGTAAAGTTTAATGTTCTTGCCTTCAGCAAGGTACAGTAAGATCCTTTGTCTCCTCTGTGATCTTATGGCTGGATTAAACATCTTTATTTTAATTGAGGGGCCTGGTAGAATATGCTGTGCTTTCCTCTGCCTTGGCAGTTGAGGCTGAGGTTGAGCAAGTATCCAGGCCTGGGGAAGATGTCAGTGCAATCTTTGTGCTATGGAGGTTGAAGTTTAGTGTGTTTTCATGTGAGTAGATCTCTTTGTTTTGGTCATTATCTTATTCATGGGATCAAGGAGATGGTCAGTCTGGTAGACTAAATCAAGAATTAACTGAAGTAGAATATGCTGGAGAGGAAAAAAAAAAAACCTCAACAGTCCAGTGACCTGAAGAGCCCTATTCCTCAGCAACTTATGAAGTTTATCACGTTATCTGTTCCCAGGGTTTTGATGGGAATTCTTTCCTCAACCAGCAAGGAACTTAAATTTACAGACAGTATTTGTGGAAGGTTTCTGCAAATGAGAATTAAGCAGTCGAATCCTACACCACCTTGTCTTTGGGGAGTATAGAGGGTGGCGGAATCTTGCCAGGGCCATTATAGAAGCCTGTTCTTTTAACTGCCAATTTGCCACTGAATCTGAGGGAAGATTTTCTGCCAGAAGATAGATCTTGGTAAGTGGTGGATCTTCTGTGTGTGCTCTGAGGCACAGCAGATTTTGTCTCCAGCAGCTATGGCTCACCAGCACAACGGGAGCCTTCTGTGGCATCCTACTCTGTGTGTCAGTCCCTCTTGTGTCTTACAATACAAACATGTTTCTTCTATATTTTGTTCTTCTTTTAACAAGAGCTGAATAAACACAACCTGTGGGTTGGCTCTGGCTTATACAGTCTCTTGTTTTTTTCTGGCTTTACTGTATCAGCTTGTGTTACCAAGTTAATGAATTTTAGCTCACTGAACATTAAAGCATCTTGGATTTTATTTTCAAAATTGTATGGATTTGAGTTCTAGATAGCTGTAAACAGCTAGAAGGGGTTGGCATTTTCTTTGGCTTCGTTGGCTGGCATAATTCTCTGGCTTTATTTTTAAACTTACAAAGTTAGAGAGTGAGTGTTTGATTCTACGCTCCGATTTCTTCCGCTTCTGGCTGGGAGTTGCTTTTGCATGACAGTGGTGAAAGTATCGAAGAAACTCCTATGATTTTGTTGCTGAGGAGGAGGCTAGGTTCAGTGAGAACTGAGGGTACATTCTGAAAGGTTAGTATTGAATGTTCAGAGTTGTTCATATGCAAAGATTTTTTTTCACAGAAGCTTGCTAAAACCACCTTTTGAGTAATTGTGTTTGTTTCTTTGGTCACTGTCCCTCTTTTACCTCTCCTTGTTCTTAGCAACTTTCACTGGGTCAGTAAACAGTTATGCATGCCATGCCATATTTAATTTTTACGTGTGAAGGGAGAGGTGTCGGGAGGATGCTGAACTAATTTTGATTGAAGCTATTCATTGTAAAATGGAAACATCAGTGATTGGCATTAATATTAAAGAAACTTATCTCAGTATTTATTTGAAATTCCCTTTGTAAGCTATACATAGAGTATATTGGCAAATGGAGATTCAGATGGTCTATGGAGAGTAGGATTTACATGGATTTTTGTTAAATTTAGCTCGTGATAAATGCTGACAGATTTTAGCAAGAATTGTAAAACTGGAGGAAAACAGCTACGACAAATTTTGCAGATCTTTTCTACTCATCTTCTGTGTGGCAGCCTATAGAACGATTCTCCCACAGAAGACGGACAATATACAGTGCATAAAGCTGGTCTCTCCAGGTTTTCCTGGCCATGGCTTCCTTTCATGCTCACTTAGGCCTGTCCGGGTGAATTTTAATGAGTACTGCATGACTGGAGGAGTTTGGAGAATGACTCAGTCGTCATTCAACATCACATTCTGGGGCTCTTCTAACATAGACCACATGTGTGGGAAGAGTGACTATATTATTGAATTTCTCTCCTTTTATTGTGCCATATCCTCCCTTTTGCTGTTGGAAATAGTGACTATTGTGGACTTGAGTAATGTAAATGTCTGCCCTAACTTGAAGAAACTTTGATCTTTAAAAAGCTTTCTGAAAAATGAACCTATAAATGCGGATGTGGTATAGATTTTGTTTGGGTCATTAGTGTGTGAGATAAGGGATTCGTTACTCTTTCTATTTTTTTCCCCTTTTCTTGTTTGTTTGCTTTGGTTTCCGTGGTTGGATTCCTGCAGTTTAGGGCTAGCCATATATTTAGCAAACGTAATAAACAAGGTCAGATACATTAGCCATTATGTGGAGGATCGTAGGGAAGAAAGTTCTAATGGGACCTCATTGACAACACGCAGATGGCACTAAGCAGTGAAGGGTATCAAGAGCAGGCTGAGAACTGTAGATGAAGTTGAATTTTTCAAAGAATGTAAAAGCTAAAAGGGAAACCCTTGATCCCTAGCCACTTGAAGACAGGCTTAGCTGATCACAGATGGGTAATTACTTGTGTGACAGTGGCTTTTGTTGTCTGTATTTCCTACCATTCCTGTCAGAAAACAAAAGATCTCTTCCTGGTTATGATGTGTGGGCCACATCTGGGTTCTCTTTCTGATGCAAGGCTTTCACCTGCACCCTCAGCAGTGGTAGCTTTCTTTTGTGTTATGAAATAATACTTTCTTATGGTGCCTGTATACAGGAAACGTAAATGCGTCATTTGTTCTGTTTTCAGTGTACTATACCACTAGAGGTAATTCGCAAGAGTTGTAGTCTTGGGGTCTGAGAGGAGCATCTTGTTGGCTATGAGCTATTTCTTGGGGTTTTACTTTTTCATTCTTTTTCCCTTAAAGCAAATTGCAGTGATGATAATTCTCTTGGAAACACCTCCCCTTTCACAACTGTTGTGTAACCGGAGTACAAAGATGATACAAATTTCCTTTGAAGAGGAAGAATTTGACCGTACATGTCCTGGTCTTTCTGGTTTTTCTGTGTACTTGTACCTCGAACTGTTGGCACTGTCTGAGCCACCTGCTCTTTTGTGAAACTATTTCTGGTTTTTGTGTTAATCCACTTCTCCTGGATCTTACTGAAATTGCTTCAGTCGTGTCTGCCAATTCACCTATTTGAAATCGTGTTGGACTAACGTGTCTGCCAATTCACCTATTTGAAGCTGAAAAGAAGCAAAGGTAAAGGCAAGGGAAAAATCACTGCTCTGTTAGTTCTGTGGTAAGCTGCCTGCGAGTTCCACATTCATACGGATTACTAGAGAAAGATCCAAATGTGAAATATGTAACTTGCAAGGCCATTGTTGGGTGCTGTTCTGACACTGTGGGCCACAGACTGTATAATTTAACTCAGCTCCTTTCTTCCTCCCAGATTTTAATTCAACTTCTTGACTTCGTGTTGTGGGTCTCAGCAGCCATTCACAGTGATGCTTCTTTATTGGGCTTTTGTTATCCAACAAATAGCGTGGAATCGAAGATTGGGTTAGGGGGTTCCTCCCTACGACTCCTTCTGGTTGCAAGATGGGGGGTGGGTAAGAAAATGACAACTTTTGAGTGGTGAATGTTATCGCATCACATGACATGTAGTGGAATGATGATGGGATTGATTGAAATTTTGGCAACTCAGAGCACTTTTAGTCATATAAAGAACTGATGTGAAAGAGACAAATTGTGAGAATTTGCATTGCAGAAGTCTTGCAGTTATGCAAAGTGGATATCAGATAGTCTCAGACAAACAGTTTGAATATTTACTAAGGTAAACGTGCTTTGTCCTCACTTTGCTAGAATAAAAAGCTGGAAGCTGAAACCGATTGTTACAAAATAGCTGAACTAATCTGTATGGTAGCTGGTTGCCAAAGACGATGTATATTTACTCTGCCCTCTTAGTTTTGTTGGTCTTCGGACACATGTACGAGAGAAATGGCTATTGCATTTTCAAATAACATCATTTAACGCTAAGCACTACTAGGCTCAACTTTTGAAAGAAGCTGCCTGTGTGTACATGATCTGTGCCTGTAATTGCACTGACCTAGAGATCTCATTTAACCTTAGAAGCATTTTAAGACTCTTAAATACTTGTTTTCGTAACCTTTAAATGACATTTCCTGTTTAGTAATTAATTATGCAGGCTTAATGCTCACTAATGAATCTTATTATTTGAACATAGATAATGTGCTTTTTAAGAGCTTAGTGGCAGTTGAGTGCTTCTGAAAAACACTACCTTTGAGGATTTATTTTCTTAAGAAACAAAAAAATAACAGGACACCCACCCCACCCCCTCCCAGCCTATCATCTGGCTTGTTCTTTTGACAGTTGATGTCAGGTACTTTTCAAATAGTGAATTCGAGGTAAGAAACTATAGGATACAAGAGAGATATCAACGATTGTGAATTCTGAGTACCAGATTCGTAGTCTTGTAGGAGGACTTTTTCCCCTTAATCGATACTTGGGTAATATAATGATACCTGCCAGGAGAGTGTATCCACGTATTTTATTTTGTAGCTTGACTGGTGGCTTTTATTCTTTAAATTATTCCAGTTGTGAGGAGCCATAAAACAATCTAACAAGTCTGTGATGAAAATTTTCAGTACTTGTTACATTGTCCGTGTTTGGGTGCTGGGAATGACTGTGCTATTGTAACATAAAGTTGTATCTTTGTCTTAGCCAAGTATGTGCAATGGCTTTTTCCCTAGTATGGAGGGTCTTAATTTTTGTGTATTTGTAAGGACTCGGCTGCCTTAGCTGGATTTCTGAGTGCTCTGAAAATTCCATGACTGATGTCTATGTTTTAGTGCTTGGGTCTGGTACATACTCAAGTGTGGTTAGCAACTTACATCCTTTACCATTTGTTGTGTCTTAGGCAAAATCAATTTTCTTATTTTCTTTTCTATGCTGCTTTGTGTCTTGATTTCCTTGAATAAAAAATTAAGGTTGTTTGTAACACAGCCTATGAAAAATATAATTGAATTTTAAAGTTTATGATTAATTCCTAGTTTATAGTAGGAATGAATACCGGGTTTTGTTTACTTTGAATTATGTTGGTGTTGATCTCCAGACCAGCTTTCATTTTGGCAGTGTATTTTGGATACTTGTTTTTCTTTATAATTCTATGCATGGAAGCACAGACTGAGGGCACTAGCACCACATAGCAAGATTAACCTGCCAGCTTGAGAAACTTGCAACCAAAAGCTAAAGAGGGCCAAACCAACAAACTTGAGGGAGTCCAGTCAACAGGACCAGCTGTCAGTAGGCACTGGATGTGCCTGCTCAGTGGCATGACCCAGAACTGGCCTCCAGTGGCTGTGCAGCAGGCTCTTGTTGGTAAGTGAGGCTCAGTCTCAGTGGCACTGAAGAACAAACAAATCATCCCTATCCCAAGGAAAATCTTGAAGGGGAGCCTGTAAAAGTTTTTGCACTCTGGGTTTTTTTTAAGTCCTCTTCTGTATAGGAGGAGAAGGGGCTATTTCAAGCCTAGTTTGTGGCATGGTAGATACCCAGGTTCAACTCCCCCTGTTTTTTGTGGTTCCTATGTGAACTTTAGTGCACATAGCGTCTCTCAGTGCATGTAGATATATTCTGTGTGGATCCCAAACTGCGATTGAGAGCTGCAGATGGAGGGGAATTGCATTTATCTGTGCCCCTTAGGATGCACTTTAGGGTTTGGGGATGTTCTGCTGAATTTAAGAACTTGTTTGGTTCAGGTCTGCTTTTTCGGCCCAGTATTGTGAGGAAGACAGTGTATAATAAGAATAAAATAATCACAATAGTTACAGGTTTCCTTTTCTGGGACAGAGACCTGGACAATGAGAAGGTATTTGACTCTCATTCATGGAGAGTAGAAACCCTGGGAGGAGTGGGGTTTCCTTAGGTAACTCATTTCTGCTTGTACTCAGTGTCATTTAATTAAAAAAAAAAAAAAAATGTACAAAACATCGTGAAGACGAAGATCTATTCAGGGACAGTACTTTTTCAGTTTTGCTAAGATATTTTTATCATAAATACAGGAAATCTTACTTTTCTAGAATTTCTAAAACCTTACCTTTACAAAGCTGCCCAAAATATATATACAGAAACTCCATTAGGAGTCTGTCTTTCTACTTGTCCTTCCACTCTGAAATAGTAAGCAAACTGAAAGTCAGTTTGGCATTTCTCATCTTGAGTTTTGCACCTTAAAACAGCTGATAGTTGTTTTGTGGGAATTTGCCTGTACACCAATGTTTTCTTTCTTGCTAGTGACACAGCCGACACAGCCCATTTAAAAGAAAATGGACAGTAAAACTGCCAGAAGAAAGGGTCAGGCTATGGGAACAATATAAGGGTTGTAGACTGGATTTCTAGAAGTTCGTCTGGTTTGAAGAATCATCCTGACAAGTCACACAGTGAAAAGGATGGTGTTAAATCCTTTTGCACTTGTCTCCTCTTGCTTGTGCACTTGGTTAGAGGTTAAAAATCCCAACCAAACAATGCCAAACCACTGTGGGCATGCACACAGGCAGAAGCTGATAGTTGAAATGTAAGAAACTGCTGATGTTTGCAATTTCAAAATCTAGGGTAGTTATTTAAAGTTCCTCTAATCCACCAGAGCTGTGTTGGAGCAGTGCTCGTGAAAATGAGGTCGCCCCATGCACTTGGGATTCAAGTCCCTGTAGTGAACTGATCCTCTGTGGACACAAACTTGATATGAAAAATTGAGTGTCTCATTTTTAAGCTTTTCAATTCAGAGCAAAGCAGTGAGTCTTCCCCACCTGGCCATCTGATTTAGAGCAGGAGAAAACTCGTGGTATCTTTACACATTGTCCTATGTCATTGCATTCTGTGAAGCGTGAATGGGAGGGTACTGCTGCTTCCATCAACATCCTGTTTAATGTCAGGGAAAAGGTGGCCATGAAGACCTAGGAGCTTTTTGTTCTTGTCTTCATTGTTGTTCCCTTCTTACTCCTGAGGAGAAAAGTTTTCTTATTTTTTCCCTCTCATTTTCAAGCCTGAGCCCTTGTTATTACCAGGCAGAGTAGCACATCAATACTTCCATTACAACCCTGTTCATGTACATACATAGATAATCCTTAAACACAGAAATGCTGGCAGTGCAAGTAAATACAGATGTCGTAGCTATACAGAGGCGGTTGTGGACAGCTATTGCTTCATTTGGTAAACATCAGAAGTAAATCTCACTATTATAATTCTCTCTTCACAGTGAATTTCAGATTTCTTTACAGGAGGGTCTTGCATTTAATTTACATAAGTAGTAACGTTCAGAAATGTTTCTAAATTTGTGTACTTCCAGATCAAAGCTTCTTCCTCATGCTCTGTGTCCTGTAGCAATGAAATGCTAAAACCATCTCACAGTCAGTCTCCATATGTGAATTCTGTTGGGTTCGAGTTCTGAGCTGGAACAAGAAGGCAGGAGTCAAAGGGGACTCTGCTAGCTGAATAGTGTGCTCTCATAGGTGATGGAATTTTTTCAGGGTATAAATAGCATTTAGATACTTTCACCATTATGCAACTATTTACACCTTTGTCCCCTCTCTCCCTTCAGTCTCCTTGATGTTAAGCATCTTGCCCATACATAGTTGAGGTTGTGATTTCCCCCCCCCCTGCCTCCATACTCTTCAACTCAGTCTCTTTTGGATGTAGGGGAAAATGGGGATAATATTCCAGAGAGAATACATCACCTCTTTGCTCATTATTCATCTCTTGACTTCAAAGGGCATGAATTTCCTTCTCATCCTCTTAGACAGTTTTGTTCCTCAGTGAGAATGCTGCGGTTACAGCTGCTCGTTATTTGAGGTGAGCAGCCCACTCTGTCATAGCCAACTGTAGTTGCTGTTCTGATGGTTCTGACTCTGACAAGTGGGGTGATCTCCTGGGAGCCTCTGGGGGTGCCATCGTTGGTTTAGTGAAACTTCTGTTTTTGCACTTCGTTGCTTAAGAACAGCACACAGGGTTCAACTCCACTGGGAGTAGAGCTCAGCTGCTTCTGGAGCTGCTGAGAAAGTTAAAGCTGCTTAGCAAGTCCCAGGATTGGTCCTCTAATGCTCTATTTTTATAATGCTTTCTATTTCTTTCTAGGTATCATGATTCTTACTCTTTGGAATCATGCATGTCCAAGGCTTGTTATCAAGGGAAACCTCTGTGCAAATGGTCCCAGTGAATATTTGTTCTTGGGAATGCATCTTGTGGGCAACAGCAAAAAAGCCCAGTTATTCTTCAGATTGCCATCCCAGAGCATTTCTTGTGATGTTGCTGTGTCTGTCTTTCCACAGCATACCCCTGAGTCTTTTGACAAGGTAAACATTAGCACTGGGAACTTAATTACCTTTGCCTTGTTTATCTCTTGTGGACAGATGCTTGTTCCTTCTTGGATAGGCTCAGATGGCAATGGGATATGAGAGTAGCAGGATTACTTGCGTTCTCAGAATTCATCAGTTCACAAATGTTTGCAAGATTGGAGCTATAGGTAATGCTTTTCATAAAATGCTACAGAAAAGATGGGTATGCTGTAATTTTTAATTTCTGTAGAGTTTTTCTGTAGCACTCTACTGTGTTAAGTCTAATGAATCAAGACCTGGACCTCGCCTGGAAGGGGATAAATGCCTGAGCAGTCCACTTACAAAGAGTGGGAAATAAGATGCAAGAAAATAATTGTGAACAAATAAAAGCATATGCCTTGTGTTGCTTCTTCAAAATGGTGTCCAGAAAGAATTGAATGAGTGATTAGAAAGAATATCTATTCAGTTTTCTGGGGAATGTTAGAGGAAGAGATGCTGAACTGCAGAAGGTGGGAAATTCCAGGTTAGGGAGTCCTGTATGGAAGAAAGCATATAACAGTGCAGAAGGGCATGGGGATATAAATATAGAATGTCAGTGAAGTGTATGACTCATACAGCTGTAGTAGCATAGTGCAGAATTTATTTGCAGGAGTACAGAACAAAAACCCTATGGTATACTATGATGCATTTGCAGATAGTTTTCCATAGCTGGTTAATCTTTTATGCATCCTGCTTTTTTAGAGGCATCACTAAATTATGTCTAGATTTTTCTCTTATTTTCCCCTCTTCTTTTTGTTAGGACTTTGTTTTTAGATGAAGAGTTAAGTCCTCTATTGAACCTTGAATGCAGCGGTTCTGTTTGCAGGGTAGAGATGAGTTAGATTTGTTTTTAATCATGTAACTAATTTTAGCCAGCAATCTGCATTTTAAGGCATTGCTATTAAAAGTCTAAAAGTGAGATCTGTATCATAGTTTGAATTTAAAATGAGCCAGGGGCACAGCTGGTGAGGCAGTCATGACTCTAATCATAAGTGGAGAGAAATGAGAAGGGAATTTTCTCATCTTGCAGGACGAATGCGAAGTGTGATAGGTGCTTTAACAACTCCCCCTGCCGCCATCCCCCTTCCCCACCTTGGTTTCACGACTGCATGCACTTCATGACTTCCCCTCCACATGTCCTTCTGTCTGATATCAGCAGTATGAACACAACTTCATAAGCATTTAATTTCTTACATTTTAATTTTTCTTTCGGTTTATTCAGAGCTTTGTATGGCACTTCACGTTTCCAGACTCTCATCTAAAAGCAAAACGGCCTTTATCCCATCTAAAACCCAAACCCAAAGGCAGGAGGGCTTCCAAGGTGTCTGGAGAATCTTGGAATTTGCCATACTCAAAAGTTATTTTTGGCCAATCTTTCAAAGCAGCGAAGCATGCTGTTAATGATGTGAATAATCCCATTAGCTGGACACTGCCCATCTTGAGGCATAACTCGGTGTAACTATGGAAGCAAAAAAGAAAAAGTGTACCTGTTTTTAATGAATGAAAGTCAAAGCTATTTAGATGTTTTATGGTGTCAACAGTCCTGATAAATATGGATCTGTTGGTAAGCTGCATGGTAAACTTAGCGTGTGATGTGAAACTGCAGGTTATCTCCAGTTTATCATACAGAATATTAAATTGACTTAATACAGCACTGCCTTTAGCAATATTTGCTGTTGCCAAGTTCCCATTTTCTAAGGCTGTTTTTCAGTCAGATCGATTCCTTGGCTTAGTTTACCTTCCTCATCACAAATATTTGAAGCATAGTGAAGGCTGATGGCCTAGGGGTGAGAAAAACTGTTTGGATCCAAAGTTTCCCAAGCTGTCTTCGTGTAAACTGTTGCCTAAGGACTTCTCAGTCTGTGTTTTGAACCCTTTAGCCTGTGCTAAAAGGCTGTCACAGTCCCCTTTTCTTCTCTTGAAGTCCCAATCCTCATAGGTTTACCTGCCTAGCCACGTATTTTCCATTATCATATGAGTCAGTGGGTGTTTAATGTTTTTGTATCTGCAGGAGGCTCTGAAAGAAGACCGGATGATGTTCCCTTGTGCTGTGTCTGTTCACATTAATGCTGTACAACAGAGTTCCTCCTGGTTGGATGAATTTTCTTTCCTGATACATAATTGTCTTCTAGGTTTGAATTTGTGGGGTAGGGAGGAGGCAGAGGCAGCCTCTAAACGTCAATTTTTAATACCCGCTCCTGTGAATTTTCATGTGAAAGGAAGGATTAGGAATTTTATATAGAACTTCCTATTTCAAGTCTGATTGAGATTAAGCATTCAGTGTGACTATCCAAAGTTCATTTGAAAAGTAATTGTTAATGCAACCGTGAATTGAGATAGCTTGGATCAACTCTTTCATCTAGTATTTATGATAGTTCAAAGCTTGCCTGGATACCAAATAGAGACTTCAAGGATATAACACTAGTGCAATCATGATATTATCTTACAACAGAAAAATTGATGTAAAGATGAATCTGAATCTAGTGAAAATAAGTAGATTTTAATGTTCCTGTTTGTCTGTTGTGTTTTGTTGAGAAGCCAACCTGGTTTATAATCTGAAACATGGGGTTTTTTACTGCGAATTGTCTCCAAATACTTGTGTAGCTAGGCAGATTGAATAAGAAAGTGCTAAAAGAGAAAAATGACATGCTCCACAGCCTCTGCAGCACCATAAGAGCTACAGCGTCAGGCAGGAAGCAACTGGAAGTGCTTTATGCAGTGTTGCTGCGTTTGCAATAGTCTGAAGGTTGTGAACTTCTAATTTCAAGGCGATTCTCAACTGTCTATGCTTTGTGATAGCATGAGGATAGAAGGATGATGTGAAGAAAATACAGAGGAGGGTCCCTGATAGCGGAGTACCTAGTGCCCCTTGAATATGCACGTACCTTCATCCGTGTTCTGTGGGGGACGTGAGCGTGTGTTTCGGCTGATGTGCTGCTGTGTGTGTACTGATGCAGGCTGCTGTGTTCACAGTTCAAAGAGCAGGAGGAAACTATGTCTGTATGACCATGTAGAATATCAAATGATGTAGCATAGTGTTTGCTTAAGGGACTCTTGGGAAGTTTTCCTTAAATCTTCTGACCTCTGTCCTTTTCTTGTAGGTCTCTGAACTCCTGTACTGTATGTTTCTAGTTGTACACTGGAATGACACAGGGTACATGAATTATGTTTATTACTCTTTAAATCCTTAATTAAATGTTATTGAACCCTCTGGCATTTATTTGATGTAGCGTTTGCCTGCTGACAAAAGGAACAGTTGCAATGAAGGCATTTGGGACAATGTTGCTGTTCACACTTGAGGAATTGAAGCCTCCATGCTCAAAATATGGCAAGATCAAGGTCCTAGGAAGCATTGTTGCTGTCTTAGAAGAACTGAAAAAGCTTTCCAGTGTTGTTTTCCAATGCTTCTTTCATGCAAGTTGTACAAACAACTCCTGCCTTTCGTGCCCTCTTACTGTGTAAAGTCTGGTATGAAATACCTCACTCTGCTGCCACAGCCACTTCCACAGCTGATGTACACTGTCCAGTTGACTCATCACTGTGTATGTTTTCTTGACTTCCAATTAAAATCTGTTCTAATATTAGACCAACACTCCTTGTTATGTCACCTTTCTTTCTTAAGTACTCCTTACTCTGTGTGACTAACGTCTTTTTCTCAAATATTCTTAGAACATTTAAAAATACTGTCTATAAGCAGCACAGTAGCAATACTTCTCAATACAATTGCGTAGTGCGCTTTCGGTGATAACTCAGTGCTTTCTTTTACCTAGGATCTCGGTGAAGCTTTATCCTTTCTGGCTGGAATTTTCCATGCATTGGTGTTTGCCTCAGCCTGAAATTTCTGCTTAGGACTATTTTTTTTAGGATTATTTTGTTTTGAGGTAGGTTTTCTTGTTTGTTAAAAATATAATCAGTATTACCTAGAGAATCCACTTCTAAATCAGCTTTTCTTAGGTTCTCTCACAGAAAAGACAGATTTTTTTTTTTTTTTTTTTTTTAAAAAAAAGGATTGCTCTCACCAAAAAGGAGCAAGTCTGGGGAGTGAATTTCTACTCATTAGAAGTGCGAATGGAGTTCATGAGCACTGAGAAGGAAGTAGTTGTTTACCTAATCTTTGGGTTCTGATCTTACAGTTGAGAAGCTGTAGACTGCTGCACTTTTCTCCACCTTTTACTCCTCCTTGGCAGAGGGGAAAGGAATCGTCTGCTTTGCACAGAACTTGCTCTAGCAGCTTGTCATCAAGATGGTGATCGTGTTAACTGCTCACTGGTTTCTGCTGGCCACTGGCAGGGTGGGAGAATAATTTTCTCAGTGAGTAACTGGTCAGGTGTGTGTTGGGATTTTAGATTGCCTTCATGTGAATCCAGACGTCAGCAGCAGACAAGACATGAAACAAGGTGGAGCAGTGCCTTGATGTGATGATGCGAAGGGTCATTTTTGTTATGAGTGGCTGATATTTGTTGTCCAGGTCGAGACAGAGTTCCCTGAGAGTTGAAATGCTTTAGTTGTATTGATACCAAGGACCATAGTTCAGCAGTGTCTGGGTAGGGCTTGAGAACCTGTGGTGTATTAATGATCTAATGAGATGTTACAGAAATTCTTTCTGGCTTTAGATTTCATAAAACAGCTTCAGTTCCTGTAGCTGATATAAAATAGACCAGCCTGCCTGTCCTTTTCCAGTCTACTAACAGGGTTCTGGATAGGTGCAGTAAGCTGGTCTGATGTAAAACCCTCGAACTTAGCTTACATTTAGGAAGGAAATCTTTCTGCCCTTGAGAGAAAAGGACAAGTAATGTTATCACAATTATTTCAGGGGAAGCATTATCAGTGAACAGATAGATTGCATCGGAAGGTGTTGCAAAGGTTGGGTAAAAGATACCAGTGCTAGTAGATTTCCAAGGAAAATGCATATACTTATTGCATATTTAAATATACAAAGTTAGAGGTTATTTCTGCTTTATTTACTAGATACGTTCTCAGCTTAAGCTCCACAAACCAGCAGTGCCCACCTGTGTCCCCTTCAAGACCGTTTAACAGTGCTCAAAGGAAAAGGGAGGTGTTCAGGTTTCCAAAGGTATGTGTTAGGAAAACCCTCAGTTGTCACCTTTGGGCGGTGTGACTGGTATGTGCTGCTCCTGACCCCTCTGTGGGATATGTCTGCACTGACTGACAAGGGGAGAAGTGTGTGTACTAAGCTGACTTGCTTGGCTTGGTAGTGTGCTTCTCAAATCCACATCATTTATGACGTGAGTTCCATTCTGGAGAGGAGTTTGAGGCTTGGCTGAAGTGTCTACATAACTCAAGGTCATTGCAGGCTTCCTTCTGGACTGGAGTGCAGATTGCTGCTCCTAGTTACAAATGACTTGAGAATGTACAGTTTATGCTGTGTGTGTATAACTTGTTTAATTGGAAGCCCAGAAGGCCCAGCTTTTCATGAGTTACCTGCAGAGATCTAGTTACTTCATTAAGAAAATAATTGGGAACTGAAGGTAGAAAGCATGCATACTGGAGAATGGTATAATAGTGGAGGGAAGGGTGATCCATATACTGCTGATTTCATTTAAAGTTCTTTTTCCTTGGCCAATATGTGATTGCTGTGGAAACCAACTGGTGCGTTTCCAATGCTTTGTGATAGCTGTGGTGGTGTTCCTGACTAACCAGCTGCTGTCCTGAGGGCTGTTCCTCTGGTAACAGAAGTTGTGACAGAAGGTAACTTCTATCAGGAAGACATAAACTGTATGTTAAATACGGGACATGCAGTGGATGGCAAAGACTGGGAATAGAGAAGAATCTTTTATGTTTCAGAATAAGCTGGTTTGTGTGTGCTTCTCTTAAGCCAAAAATATGTCCTTTGTATAACCAAAGTGTATATATTATATGCAGAATGTCCAGGCTGTGCAGCTTTACTGATGTGGTTCCATTTATAAACCACCCTACAGATGATGTTCTGCTAGAAAACAGGTTAATGTAATTTGAGTAAATATATAGAAGTACATTATAATATGTCTTTAGCTAGTTTTATTATTTCTTTCTTCTGCTCCCAGAAGTATGTTTTCACTATTTTGTGTCTTCTAAAGCTTTTCTGAAGCTTTAGATAAGATACATTAAGAAGTATTGTTCTAGTTTTGAATTGGTATCCAGATGTTCCAGAAACCTAGTGAATAACTAATCTTCAAATGTGTTTTGTGTTTAGAAACTGGCAAGGTGTTCACCTGGGGCAGAGCGGACTATGGGCAGCTTGGAAGGCACACTGCAGTTCCTGATGGGCAGGAGGCGTGCACAGCACCGGAACAACGCTTGGAGATGTTGTGTAACATCCCTATTTCAGTGCCTTGCCTAAATGGAGCATCTCAGGTAAAGAATATAATTGCCATTTGTGCTGATTTTGATTGAGACAGAGTTAATTTTCTTCACAGTAGCTAGTATGAGGCTAAACATTGGATTTTTTTTCTGAGAAGGTTGATAACCCACTGATGTTTTTAGTATGAGGCTATGTTTTGGATTTGTGCGAAGAAGGCAGCTGACCAAAGGGATATTTCGTGCCATAAAACATGCTCAGCGTACAGTTGGGCAGGGGGCACGCTCGCTCTCTCTTGCTGCTCAAGGACAGGCTTGGCTATCAGTCAGTGGGTGATGAGCAGTTGTATCACTTGGGATTTTTGCCATTGCTGTTTTCTCTTTCATTACATATTATCATTATTAGCATTATTGGTATCCTTATTTTATTTCATTTATTTTCATTATTAAACTCAATGCTTGAAATAAGAATAGTTTTTTACCTTCTTCCTCCTATTCACTCCCCCATTCCAGTAGGGGAGGGGGAAGGTGAGTGCCCAGCTGTGTGGTGCTTAGTTGCTGACTGGTGTTAAACCAAGACACTGTGGTTGCCACCCCCCCCCAAAATGGTTTGGTGGTTGTTGTTGTGTTTTGGTGGTTTTTTGTGCAATAAAATAATCAGAATAATTTCCTGAATAGAACTTTTTCAAATGCTGCAGCACAAGCCCTTGCTGCTCTTCCTGTAAGCGGAGAAGTTAATACGATTCAATTATTTCAAATTTCTTAAAAGGCTTTTGCGTTCAGAAACTGATTTTTTTCCTTGGTGGAACCAGAGTCACCATTAGTGGAAGATGCCAGGTTCTCTCAGATGTCAGTGTGTGCAGGAGATAGTTGTGTCTTCAATACAGCCTAGGAGATAAACTGGGAACCTGCCCAGTTACAGAGCTACTTTTGTCTGTAACAGTTTAGCCAATGACCTTTCTCTAGATGATAAATAATAATGCTGCAGCTTCTAGAATTTTTCTCTACCTTATAACACCCTTGAGTGATATTGGAAGCTTTCTTTTCATATGGCTAATTTGATACAAAATGATTTATCCTCATGCATAAAGAAGATCAGAAAGAAAACTTACTTGGTGTAGTCCGACACAACATGCAACCTGTGCTGCTGACAAGGCAGAGAAAAATCTTGGTTGTTTAGTGGCTGAGAGGCAGCATGTGGCAGTGGCCTGTTGGCAGGCAGCGTGCAGGTCCCATCTGGGCAGACAACCAGTCAAAAGGTGGCATGCCTGTCCCCGTGGGGTAGCTGGCAGGAAAACGCAAGGGGTAAGTACAGGTTGGCAGCTTCAGCTGCGACGTACGTACCTTACCTCCACCTCCTAGTGATCTCCCATGATGAGGCTTCGGTTAACAGAGTTAGCCTCCGCCCTTTCCCACCATCAGTGTGCTGTGAATGTGTGCGCTTACGGATGTGAAGTGCAGCTTCACAGCCCAGGATGCTGCGACTTGTTTAGTCGCTGTTGTCTCCGCTGAGTCTCAAAGAGCTTTCTTGCTCGTTTTGAGATGGATGTCCCTGCTATTGTTACCAGATATCTAGAGAACGCAATTGTTGGATCTGTTTCATGCTGTTTTTCATCTGTGCTTTGAGTAGTGCTTCAAGTACGTAGTTCTGTTTCTCGTACAATATAAAGCCAAGGCAGCTATAGCTTTGCACAGGGGAACTTATACTTGGCAGGGTGAGTGATCCATGAAGGTGAAGGAAAGGGATGCATTCAGAAATATTCCTTGAAAAGGAAGAGGAAAACAATCTCATCTTCATTCTGCTGCCCTCGGCGCTGTTCCTCCTTATAGACCTATGAGAGACCTGATTTGAGTGATGAGCAATGGCAGTGTTCTGGAGCAGGCATCGTTCTTCGCAGAGCTAACAGCATGAAGATGATTTAAGCAGACCGTGATCAAGAACTAGCATCATTTGTGCCCTAAGAGGAGCTGTGTTGATGAGAAAGGGAAAAAGGAGATAATAGCCTAAATTTATTCCCTTCAAGATAACAAAATAATTCCAGAGCTAGAATTTATACTGAAAAAAGCATTAAATTGCAGTGTGTAGGCTATGTGGAGGGTGGGCTGGTTTTCATTTACAGACAAGCTATCCCTTTTTCCCCTTGTTGGTGTTCTATGGAGACGAGGTTTGATTTGAGAGCGGTATTGAAAGGAATACAGGGAAGATGAGTTCTTTTCCATGTTTACCTTGAATTAACAGTGCCAATTTGCATGTTTTTTACCTTGCATTAACAATTCCAATTTGCATGTTTAATGCAGAGAGCCATTTTAACAGTTGAGGATTGCAACTAATGATTTTTATCCAGAGTCTTTTTCTATAAATCATTTGTAATGATTCAGCTGAATTCTTGGCAAAGTTGTGGTCTGCTGATTGCCTCATCACTTGAGTTAATATTGTTAAAACCAGAGTGGAGAAACTAATCTAAGGATTAGAGGACATTATAAAAGGACACTACCTCAAGGACAGCGCAGTAGATGTAACCTCCTGTGCTGCTCCTTGTCTCCGTGCCCATGGCTTACCTGCTTTCTCTACCAAAGGCCAGGGATTCTCCTTTCTTTGTGTTGAAATTGATATAATGTCTGGGTCTGCCTACCACTCCAAAACCTGATTTTTGAAGTGTTGTGAGTGACCTATTCCATTGTGAGTTTGACTTCCTCTGACAAACGCATTTGGAAGCATTGACCTTGAGAAGTATGAGCACTTTTTTCTTTCAACTGAAAGACTGGAAGAGCAAAAGCCTGAGTAATTATCTATTAATCCGAGTATGTCTTCCTGACAGCTTTAAAAGTGTGTGGACATCAGGTTCCTGGCATCTCGTGTCTAAACTTTTTGAATTATGCAACTGCAGGTCTTTTTATTATTTGCCTCTCGGTGCTTTGAGGCACCACCATGGACACTGAAAAGAAAGTTTCAGGCTGCAGCCCAAGCTGGTTGTGTGAGACATTCTGCGTGCAGTGCTCTTGTGTTGTGCGGCGTCCTTGATTGCACCTCTTCAGAACATCCGACTCATCTGCTGCCTGATGTGCATTCATATCCACTGCTCTTCTGATGAAAGGACAATTAAATACAAATGGCCTGAAATATGATGAGCCTCTGTATTTAGCAAATGCTACAAAGACCTGGTTTAATGCTTCCTCCTTGTCAAAATGCTTTTCCAGTCCGTTTGATATTTTTGGTTTTAATAGCTATCGTTTTACTGTTTGTGGTATGTTCAGCATGTCATTCACATTGCAGCAAACGTTTGCTGCAGCAATAAACAAGTGGAAAGTCATTTTGCAGGGCTGAATGTTTCTTGCTAAACTGTATGGAAGGGCTGCAGTCATTTTGGATATGCAGCATTGCTCACATGGAGCCATGTTTTCATCACATCCCTTCTCTAATTAAAGCAGGCTGTGCTAGATTACAGTTTTCTGAGGAGGGAGATAAGAATTTCAGTTAATAAATTAAAAAAAAAATCTGTGTCACTCTGTCACTTTTGGGTATTTGTCTTTGTGGGCCTTGGTCTTTAGACCTTGGTCTTAATTAATACAAAGCCTCTGTGAGCACCAGCCTTGGAAGCTGACAACTGTTAGTGCAGAAATCCAGTTCTGCCTCACTGTTGTTTCACTTGCCTTGTTCACCTCTGAGGACCCTAAGCAGAAAGGTTTCCATGTAAAAAATATTCGTGCTAGTTTGAGGTGAGGTAGGTCTAAGCCAGGGTATGTGCATGAGCATGATCCAAATCCAAGTGAAAATAGAGTTTGAAGCAAGAGGTTGGTGGAAAAGGCCCTAAAGCATGCAGTTTGTCATTCTCAGTTTGTCATTAGAAGTGTTACAGAGAAGGGTTTAACAAATCAATGCAGGCTAAAATGAGAGAAAATCAATAAGAAACTGTAGTGAACTGGAACAAAGCTATCAATTTGCAGCATTCTCTGCAAAGAAATCTCATCCATACCTCCTGTTATGAGTGGAAAAATAATGCAAAAATTATTATTTTGGATTAGATTAATTCCCTTTTTTCCTGGCTGACCCCAGAACTTTAGGTCAAGAAACTTCTGAATGCTACTTACGGTTCCTTTTTCTGTTGTGTTGATGAATTTTATTGGCAGGTTCTATAACTGGATTTAAAAAAAAAAGAAAAGTCAGGGAGAAATATATGATTTGAGTTACCCTGATAGGACTTTGATGAAACACTGATTTAGAAGAAGTGACTTCCTTAGTTGTTCACTGGTTTTCTGTCTCCTTTTCTTAAGAGTGTTACTTCTGAAAAGTTACTCCTTAGTAGGTAGTATGCATTATGTAGTTGGAAGATAGGCTGGGCTACTGGGTAGTGTACTAGAATGGGATGGGAGAAGTCTTAGTGGCTCCAACTGTACGTGTATTGAGTTGTTGCACTGGTCCTTTCAAAGTTATTTGTCACTCTGGGGCTGTTCTGGCCGCACACAGACTGCTTCTCCCTGCTTTTAATTTAAGGAGTGATGCTTAATGTTGCTATGCTGTGGCACTCAGCAAGTTTGAGACTGGTGTACTGGGTAGCCTGCTAAATGACAGGTACCTGTTGGTCCTCCCACCTGGTGCTCATCTCCTTTGCAGCCTCTAATTTGACAACCTCAGTTTAAAGTCAGAAGCTGCCTCAACTCTTGTGTGGGGTTTTGATGTGGTCTAATATAGCCGGTGCTTTTCCTCCAGTCCCAGCATTCAACCAACAGAACCTTTTCTGTGGTAGTTTAGGGAAACTGCTTTATTACTTAAACACACAAAAAGTAAATTCCAGAAATAGCAAACAGCAAATTGATTATTTTCTTTTGTTTGACTTCTTGATCTGCTCCTGCTCTCTTTTTAGGATTTAACCTCTACATAGAAGGGATGAAGGTATCCTGATTTTCTTAAAGATCTGTTACTCACTGTGGTAATGCAGTTAAAATGAAAAAAGGGAGCACCCACTTTTAGAGCAAATATCTGTGTCTTTATAAAATTTAGACAATAATCAGCTTACAGTTATCAAAAAACTTTGTGACTTTTGGAAGCCAGTTACATCAATTTTCAAAATTCTGTGAGGAAATAAGAACAAGGAGTGATATAGAAAGCATTACAGGGTTTTTAACTCTTGTGGATGTTTCAAACTCTTGGTTTAAATGTATTTCTTCCTTACCATGAAAATCATATAGGGAAATAGCTCTTCTCCAGTGCATGTCACTGAAGTCTTTCCTGTTTGCCCGATGGACTGGATCATTGAGGCTGCCACAGTACCATGAGGGCCGTTTTTCACCTTGCTGCATACAAACCTGCTAGATGAAGCAATGCTTGTGGCATTATGGGAGCTGTTGTACCTGGGGTGGTAAATTCAGCACATCAGACTGCTGAGCAGTGGTCTGTAGTTGCATTCTTGCTGTCAGAATGCCTTGGTAACTCAGTGGATGAGAAATACAAGTGAAATGATCGTGTTGGCTGGAGAACAGATTCTTCATCTTCTGTGGTTGTCATGTATATAAGCTCTGCAAAATCAGCTTCTCAAAAACCTGGTCCAGTTTGCCGCTTAGCGCACAGCCGTAGGTAGTGAAGGTGCTCTGGGGCTGTGCAGAGGTACAGGTGTTTCTGGACTGAAGCCTGCACAGCTTTGCGGTAACTTCCCGTGTCAGTTGCTGGCAGCTTGGTCAAATCCACAGGTTTCATGCTCTCTATCATTGGCTGTTCTGATACCACCTTGCTTAATACGGTATGTGATACATAAGGGATTCTGCTGTGGATTTTTGAGGCAAATCTGTTTCTCAGCGTCTTATATTTAGAGAGGTTGGCAGAAGGTGGTATTTTCACCTGAAGTGGTCTGTCTGGAATACTGGTATGAAGAACTGATCCAGGTCCAAAGCCTTTATTTGATCCTACCCTTTGTTTCATGTTCTTGGGTGGATTGTTGGACAGGGAGAACATTTATTAAAACAACTCTTATTTCCAACAGTGATACGGGTACTTGAGAGCCTAAGTCTTATTATCAATGATCTTATCTTGAGCTAGTAGGTGTCAGCTTGTCTTTTGAAAATTTAAATTTATCATGTTTGAAAGATTACTTGGAAACTGCTTGCCAGTTTTTGAGGAGCACACAGATTTATTTTTGCTTCACAGTGAATCTAATGTTTTTATTGGGAACGCAAGTCACAGGTTCTGGTGGGAGGGGTTGTCAGTCCTTAGAAAACAACAACTCACAAGCTTCTTTTGTTGTTTCGTGGCACCTGTTGTGGTTTGATACTGAATTCTGTTTTGAAAGAATACAAAATATTATTTCATGGGTATTATATCGTGTGGAAATAGAAGTAACCTTAAACTAATGAGAAAATGGATGACAGGATGTTTCATTGCATATCTCTGAGACTTCTTCCTCTTTGACGCGGCTGATTCACTATTTGTATCTGGGACCTCCATTACACAGAATTGAGGCTAAGAATGTAGGCACTTCTAGAAATGCATCTACAGGGTCAGTTGTCAAACTTCCCATGGAGGCTTTTTGTGTTCAGTGTACATGTCAGACAGAAATCTCCTAACCAGAACATAATGTTGACATTTGATGCTGCAGAAAATGAGAGAATACTTGGAATGGAGCAACAGAAGACTCTTGGTTCAGCAGTTTGCATTAAGCCTTACAGGATTAATTTGCTGTCTCTGGCTTTCCTTGCCACATCCAGTCTGAAATATAGACTGCTTGGAGGGGCGTGAAAAGCAAAATGCTCTTGTCTTTTTAAGTGAAAGGTTAAGATGGTATTTGTGAATTACAGTGTTGCTATTTAATCATCTTAAGATACAATTGTTTGAGCTTAGCTGAGAAGCTGTTCAGAAACATGAAATAGGCTATGATGTGAATTTAATGTCTGTCATGTTGGAGAGATACTATGTCCCACCCCCACCCCCTCAGCTGATGAGGACAGCATATGTCCTGTTCTGCTCTTCTGCCTGGTACATGAAGACATCTACCATGTCTTGTGGCCAAACGCCTGAGGAGCGCACTTAGGGCTAACAGTATTCAGGGTCTTCAAGGATGACTGGCTTTGGGCATCAGGCCTCTGTTTGCAGTCAGACTGGCAGAAAGCCAGCGAGAAAAGAGCGTTTATTCACTTATGTTGAGTTTGTGCTCAGCATGCCATGCTGGAGGGAATTCTAATGAAGTCATTTGATCTGATGCCTTCAACTTTAGTAGTGTAAGTACGTGAGGGACTACTGATGTACCACTGCTGAAATTAAATACACGTTCCAGGTGGCTCTTTCAACCTTTTTTTTGCCTGTACTGACCCTCTCACACTTCACTTGCTGACAACTTCCTTTAGATACCTGTGTTACTACAGGTTTCAAATTATGCTGCTGCTTATTATCCTTTTGGCAACAGGTGATATGCTTCAGAAACATCTCTTCCCACTCAGTGAGACTGCATGTGCTTTCTCGTTGAGTCCTGTGACTGAAAGAGAAACATTTTGCTTTCTCTTCTTTTGTTATTACTGGGCTGAACAGCCCATTTTGGTAGTTTGAGAAATCAGGAGCCAATTCTGAAATCCTTTCTTTCATGTTAGATAAATGTGATTCATTGTGATGCACTTTTATGCTTATACATTTATTGAGAGAAATGTGTAATATACCAAATAGTACTCATCTGCCCTTCTTATTTTCTTTAGTATCCAGTATTGTATGTTGGCTGATATTCAGAGACAAAATGAATCAAAAACATTAAAACACTTGGAATGGTGATGCTAAATTATTTTGTTTGAGCTAACAAAAAATGAATCTATGAATTCTAGTTTTGCTCTTCAATGAGGCTGTTTCAATGTCATTCACTTTGTAATTTTTAATTAAATATGGTAAGACAGAGATGTCAGAAGTGGTAAAAATACAGGTGTTGTGCTTGTGTTGTTGCACATAATTTAGATACACCTAGGTATCTAAAATCAAAATACTTTGATTTTAGAGAATTGGTATGACAAAACCAATGGTTTACATTTGAGTTGCACCTCCCAACAGTTCAGGTAATTTGCTTTCACCCATAATTTGTTTAACAAAGATCTCTCATGTAGGACCATAAGCATTACACATGCCTTCGCTGAAGCTTCCTTTTGAGATATTTTGCTTCTGTGTTTTTCCCCATTTCTTTCTCTTGCTCTCTTGCCCAGGAGAGTTGTTCTTGTGCAGACCTGCTGAGAGCCGTCTGGTGTGGCTGCTGGGAAGCCAGTGCTGCACACCTAAACAACCTGCCACGCTGTTCTGTTTGTCACAGCACTGGGCCTGCTGCTGTGAGAGATGGTCTGCAGAGACAGCTTTGCTACCTCTTTTTGAAAGGTGCATTTGGCCGTAAACTTTTGGATATTTCCATTCGTTATTTCTCAGAGAAAATCTTTCTCCAAACTTCGGGGAAAATGAGTGTTTAGGTAGCTACAAGCAGGTGTTCTTGGCATTTGAAAATTCTTTGAAGTCTACAGTCTGTTTGGACAGTCTGGGGGATAGCATTTAGGCCTGCAAGTCACAATCTCAAGGATGCTTTTTCCTATATATAATGTACCTCATCCTGCTTTTGGAGAGAAGAAACTTACATACTGGGGAAACCTGAAGGTATGGCTTTTTATTCATCCTTTTTTTCAGCTGAGGGCAATACCTCAAGGTGAGATGCAGCAGCACTTTGTTTCCCCTGGACTGGTGTCAAACTTTTCAGCTGGGTTTTAGAGCAGATCTGCCTGATCTTTAAATAATCTTTTCCTTCCTCTGGCAACATAGCAGTAAATTTCCTCTACTCCCCCCAGGTAGGTTCTGCTACCAGTCACTGAAGTGAATAAAAGACTTAGTGGTCAGTAGGTGCATTCTACACCTCTTTCTCAAAGCATAAGCCCTGCTACATGTAGAAAAATCCCCAAATGTTTCTCTCCTGTCTTTGTAAGGCTTTTCAAGCCTGGCACTATTGGATGGAGATCAGTGAAGAGTTGAAAACCAGCACATTGCCAGTCTGGCAAGGCAAACTGCATGAACCTGGGAGAGCAGAAGGAACTCACCGGTGGTTTTAGATGACTATACAAAATTATTGTATTAACCAAGTCTGCAGTAAGCTCCACTGCATCTTCTCCCCATTGTTTGTACTGCTGCTTTTGCCTCATTGCCACGCTAAAATCCTAAAGTGTTACGCACCTGCCTTCTGTCCCGAGTCACACTTCAGTAATCAGGGTCTTTGCAGGTGACCTGTCTTGGAACAGTGGCATTGTTCAAAGCACATCTTCAGAAAACAGCTGATGAAAGACAGAGGGGTAAACCCCACGTGCTTAAATAGAAGCAAGCAGCCACGCTTAGTTTTCTAATGGACAGAGTAGAATAAAGGGGTAGGGAAAAAACCAGCAAGCATTCCTATGTGTACTCTAACTCTTCATGGTAAATCTCCTGTATAGAAAGAATCCTTTGATGTTTGCAGACAACACAGTTCTATAGTACTCTTGCCTGGAGACCTGAAATGCAGCAGGAGTTTCTGGGTCAAGTTCAGTGTGGATGTAGAGAGGCACGCTTAAGTCACTGGAGCTTTACGCTGCCCACTGGAGTTCTCTACCATGTTGTAAAGCTGTGACTGCTCAGGTTCTGGTGGGCGTCATAAACTAACAATGTAAGATACATGTCTGAGATGGAACTATGAGAGGTTCAGTGCGTGTGTCAAGGCAAGCTGTTCTTGAAAGTCTTGTGATAATTTTTTTTTAATATATCTTGAAACTTTATTTAAAAAAAAAAATCTTGAAAATCTGAAACTTTGGGTTTTAATACCTAGGTGAAATGACAAGGTTGCAGCTCTGTGTTGTTGTTTATTGCTAGCTGAGGTTAAACCTCCATTAAAAAAATCTCTTGTTTTTAAGCTAGCCGCACAATACTGTTGTAGCTTCAACTGAGTTTCTAAAATGTTTCTGGATAACGATATTCTAGTTGTCGCTTGATAAACACCCACTTTTACTTTCAGCTGTGCAGGGTGTGCTTGATTAGACCTATTGATTTGAGAAGTAAGGTAAAGCTGAAGATGATTAAGTGTGACAGATTTTAGCTCAGTGCAAATGTTTTTAAGGAATTAAACGTTTACTTATGAGCAAGAATAAACATACTAGCTTTGTCTCTTAGGGACAAGTGAATGAATTGGGTAATAACGTGGTCAGTGAAATGGGGAGAGAAGTAAATGTTTGTTGTCAAGTCTTTTCTACGTAATTAAAGAGCACGCAAAAAATGTTGCTGCATTGCTCTGTGTGTCATTGCAGCTTACAGTTCATGTGGTATGGTGTAGGTTATTGGTGGCTGCTCAGGCTTACAGGAATTTTTTTCATATTGGCTTTGAGAAATCTGGAATTGGGCCAGAGGGTTATGTGTTCCAGTAAATGACTAAAAGTGAAATTGTGCCTAAATGACTCTTTCACTGGTATCTAAGTTGCTGGAATATGTGTTATCATAGTGACTGAAAAATTATTTAATCATTTCAGAGAGCTTTGCTTTAGTTAATATAACTCTCTCTTTCTTTCTAATGCTGATTTGGTCTCTGATCTATTGGATTCAGTAAGTACTTGAAGTTTGAATTTCCCATGACCTATGTTGTGTTAATGTGTCTTTAATGCTTGGAAAGCGTAATTTATTCTTGGGAAGGTTTGCAGAGTAATAGCACATAGCTCCTTAGAGAAGAGCAAGCTTTAACAACAGTATTATGAACCTAACCCGCTATATTCTAATGTTGCTGTAGCTGCTGTGTGTGAAGGCAGCATAGCATTTTCTGTTGGTGGTATTGATGGTGCTGGAAACCTAAAGTGGGTTGTTCTGAGTAAATACTTGTGAAAAAGGGAACTTGCCTCAGAAAAATCAGAGTTCAAAAGTCTGCTCACATGAGATGATTACAGTTTCTTTGAAGACCCCATACTGATTTTAAGAGCTGAAAGTTTTGGGGTTTTTTTTGAGGAGGTAACTGTCTCAGTACCTTGTTCACTGTTAACTGAAACCAATAGATGAAAATCTCACAGTTATGATCTTTCTAGGCTTATTCATGGAGGAGAGGGTTTCAAGGGCACGTAATAGCAGCCTGCCAGTACCTATAAGGAGTTTCATCAAGAAGATGGAGGTGGGCAGGAAACAAAGAAGACAAATTAAAAAGCAAGGCTCAGGCTTAATGTAAAGAAAGCCTTTTTCACCGTGAGCGCAATCAAGCAGTGGAACAGGCTGCCCAGGGAGGTTGTACATCCTTACAGAATGGATGAAGCCCAAGCAGTGTGGTCATATCTCATGGCTGACTTGGCTGTGAGCAGGAGGCTGGACTACAAACCTCCTGATGTCCCATCAAACCTGAATTATCCTGTGATCCCAAGATCTTGTTTCTGTCCAGAGAACTGTTTTCACACATGCTCAAAATTCAGAATTATGAAGCTTCAGTCCAGTGCTGAAATATAACAAACTTTCAGAGGGGATGAATTTTCTGGTTATTTGTTACAATGCACTGGGCAAGGCTAAAATCAAGTTTGGTTTGCAGAAGCAATGCTTCTTACTAGGAAGGCAACCAGTGAGAGAGACAGGAATTAAAGAAATCATGCAGTTTTTTTCCTGTCAGCTATAATACACATTTTGGGTGCAGCAAAATGTATAGAAGCATTATGTAAGCAGTTCAGAGCTCTCAATGTGCCTCTCTTGATAAAATAAGGTGCTTGTATTACTCTGATAGGGTAGAAGCTGGCATCTTCTTTCCAGTACTGGCTTGTGGGAAGGAAGGCTCTAACTGAAATAGCAGCTTGGAAAAAACTGCTTCATGGTTCAGTGGTTCTTTGTTGTTATTTAGTTTTAGCCCAGAAGCACTAAAATTAGCTGTCTTCTCTTCTTTGTTCTTATTTTCTTTATACTCTAAACTATGCAAAATAGAAAATGTGTTGAGAAGCTACTCTGCAGCTTGACTGTCCATACATTAAAAACCAGAGCCCTTAATCTGGATGCTTAAAAGGATAATTTGATTAGCAGGGTCTGTTATGCTGTTTCTCTAGTTAGGTGCTGTTCTGTAGCATAAATTGCTCTTTGGTCACAGAAAATGAAGTCACGTTGGTTTACGCTGACAGTTTTGCTCTAAATTTATAAGAATAATTTTAGTTCTGTGCCCTTCTTGCTGTCCTCTGTTTTCTTTGGAGTAGCCATAGACGCACAATCTGTGTGGCAGATATGGTGTTGAAATTAGCTCAGTAAAAACAGAGCCTCTGCTCTAAAGAAAATTAAAAAACCTGATGTCTGCAATGTTGTGTTCTTCTGCAAGGGTAAGCAGAAAACTGAAAGGAGACAGAGTTGTTTAGAGGTGACACAGATGTGACTTTGTTGTCATTAAAATCTTTCTTGGAAAAGACTGTCCTGATTCATGAGAATCATTTTTTATTTGAGTGTTTCCTCTGAGTTACAGTATTAGTCATCTAGAATCATGTATGCTGTCTGCAGTTCTTTTTAAGGATCTTTGCTTGTCTGAAGAAGTTCCCTCTATTTTTATTCTTTCTCAGGGTGGTGTATGTGAACCATAAAACACAATGCTAATTTTTTTTCACCTCAGTTACTCTTGACACGTTAAGTCAGCTTGATCCACAAATAACTGTGCTAGAAATAAGGCTTTTGGTTTTTCAGGTATTTCTTTTATACTTATGCTTGAACTTCCTACTTTGGGTTTGAACTGAAGGCCTTGCAATCGATTTTGTGGAAAACCAGCATCTAGCCCAAGATACTTCTTTTCTTTGCAATCTGCTAGGCAGTTACAATGAACCTTTAGCATTCTTCTTAAGAGCAGCAGTGCTGCTCTCCTTATAAACCATGTTACTTGTGGGTCTGGTTTTGGCATGTTGAGATCACTGGGGTTTGAAGACCTGTGTATTTGCCAACACATAAAGCACCCATCTTTTGTTACAAGCTACTTTGGCTTTTCAAGGCTGAATATTTACTTCCCTGTAGTTTCCTCCTGCAGAAGAGGGATAAGGAATGGAAATACACTTGCTAGGTTTTCATGGCAGGTAAAGCATTTTGTGAGGGCGCTTGGTACCTTCTGCAAACAGTGGCATGAAAGTCTGACTGTAATAGAATCAGTGCTGGGGGAGGTTAGAAAATAAAGCCCACGGAGCCCAAGTCTGATAAATGACACAGATCATGGGCATTGAACAAAAGAATTTCATTTTCATAGAATCATAGAATGGTTAGGGTTGGAAGGGACCTTAAAGATCATCTAGTTCCACCCCCCCTGCCATGGGCAGGGACACCTTGCACTAGACCAGGTTGCTCAAAGCCCCATCCAGCCTGGCCTTGAAGACATCCAGGGATGGGGCATCCACAGCTTCTCTGGGCAACCTGTCCCAGTGCCTCACCACCCTCTCTGTGAAGAATTTCTTCCTGATATCTAATCTAAACCTCCCTGATTTCAATTTATACCCATTACCCCTTGTCCTATCACTACAGGCTCTTGTAAAAAGTCCTCTCCCAGTACCCTTGTAGGCCCCCTTCAGATACTGGAAAGCTGCAATGAGGTCTCCTCGGAGCCTCCTCTTCTCCAGGCTGAACAAGTCCAGTTCTCGCAGCCTTTCGTCATAGGAGAGGTGCTCCAGCCCTCTGATCATCTTCGTGGCCTCCTCTGGACTCACTCCAAGTGGTCAATATCCTTCTGATGTTGAGGGCTCCACAGCTGGACACAGCACTCCAGGTGGGGTCTCACCAGAGCAGAGTACAGGGGCAGAATCAGTAGATTTTTATTTGTGTTCTCTTAAGAGGCTTGGGGGGTCTACAGTAGGATCTTCTTAGACTTGGGAGTGCACAGATGCAAACAAAAATGCTATTTCTCAGAGTTTTTCCAGGCTAAGTGTACAGATGTGCTTGCAGGCAGGACACAGGAAGGAAATGCCATTGCCATTTAGTCATGGTTTGCAGTCGACCTCACGTATGTGGTGTTGCCAATATCTTCCCCCATTTGTAGGTATTGTAGCAGTGACAAAACTTTAGCAGAAGGATTTTGATGTTTGAGTGTATATAGAAAGCTTAAAAGAAAGAGTCAGGTAGTGTTTTGGTTGAAATGTGGGTGGGTAGAAGAAGGGACCAAACTACTGTGTGTAGATGAAGTGGCAAAGTATTGAGGCAGGTGGCTCACTGCTGGTGAAGATACCATCCTGTAGTTTTGACTCGGGAGACTGCTTTATTGAGGACTTGCTGGGAGTGAGATGGCAGGGTCAGCACTATTTCCAGGTGTGGAAAGCCCTAGTTGTTGATTCTTTCAGCGCTGGTAGCACGGATGGTGACTGCTGGCACTGCGTGCTCTGAAGCCAGTTAGAAATCTGAATGGCTCTTAGCACTGAAGTGATACGTCCTATACATGTAGCTGGAAAGGTGCCTTATTAATTTAGTTGAAGACAGTCAAAGTGTGCCACAGTGGAGTAAGAGGGTGTCTGAAAAAGATTGTTAAAAGGCAAAGAAAGCAAAAAAGGACTTTTATGAATGCAGCGTGCAATTGGACCTATAATTGTCACAATACCTATTAAATTGAATTTCTGTATTACAGCAATATACAAGCGTGGGGCAAGTGAGAAAGTGCAAAGCTGCTATCTTTTCATACATAAAATCCAGCACTACTAGTATCTTGCTAGTTTGCAAACTTTCCAAAACCCTCTGTAGGTGTTGGAGCTGCAGAGGGTTAATGCCATTGGTAGTATCACTCTGTGTGTGAGAACTGTGGGATGGGCAGAGAAGAAACGTCACAAAGTACAGTTCAACTTCTAACACTTAAAAAGTACATTAGAAATCACAGTAGTTATTTAATAGCTTTAAAACCAGTAATTGGTCACGCAGAGATGATAAGTCTTGGTGGCTGCCAACATGACCTGATTTCACATGGATTTTGAAGTATTCACATCTCTCTAATGCTGAATGAACTTGGCAGAGCAATAGAGATCTCTGCATTACGTAAGGTACCTTTGAAATACATAATACTGATACATTTGGCAAGGATTTATAAACTTTTCTGGTGCTGACAGAACAGTAGTTTATTTCCTGTTCCAAGGTGAAATCCAAAAACAAGCCCCTCAATTTATGATAAACAGCCTGTGTATTAGATGTTGTCAAGGGCTCTTGAGTTAAACATGCTTGAAATTTTTAGACCAGGCTGGTTTTGAGATACGATGTGCCAAAAGAGAGTCGGAAAATGTTGACAATCATGTTGCATTTTTTTATTCTTTCAGTCACCAAACTGAACAGACCTATATTCTCTTATCCTCCCCAACCCTTCTTTGAACCTACTGCCTGACAAGTATAGACATAGAAGTGGTAAAAGAATTGTTAAAAGATATTTTTTGTTTGTTTGCTTTTTTCCTGTCCCCCTAAATGCTTGCATGTCTGAGTTAATTTTCCTCATGTCGTAACAGTAGCGCTGCAGCTCTGAAGAGCATGCTGTCTCAGAGAGCCTCTCTGGCAGCTTGCTTTCATGGCTGCAGCTCGGTTTGTTTAATGCACACAAAATTCTGTTGTAAATGATCTGGATGCAAGGGTGTAAGCCCTTCCGTTGCTGCTGTTCCAGGAAAGGAGCTACGAGCTGGGGAAAGGAGAAGTTTACCAGTGGAAGCTTTATTAGATGCTATGGCTATTAAAAAAACCCTTAAACTTTTCCAGATGGATGTCTTCAGAAACCTGCAGAACTGTTCTGCAGGGCTGCATGCCTCTGTTATCAGAGAGTACGGGATGGCAAACTTTCTCCCTCACAGTCTGTCAGCGAGTCCTGCTCACCTTTGCATCTGGCTGACCAGATAATAAGATTGGACAGTGTTTCACCACGCTGTCCTCAACCGGAAACTGGGAAATAAACTGAAATGAAGCTCTAAGAATAAGGCACATTCACTTCTTGCTAAGTGATTTTTACACCGAAAGTCAGCATTCAGGATTCTGACACCCCTGATCAGGGGTAACTCTGTTGCGTTGCACAAATATGCTACGAGTCTGTTACTGGAGGGCAGCAAATTGTTCTGTTATAGGAAGGTGGGTTTTTATAGCACTGCAGTTCTGAAATCACAAGTGTGATGTAAGTCTGGGAGTCAACTGGAAGGCAGAGCATCAAGTCCTTCCTAAAATGTTATAGCCTCATCCACCAGGTAAACCAAAAAGGCCTATTTAAATAGGTAGCTTTTGGTTTGGAAAACTAACATGGGTATTGAGTAACTTTTGTGGTTTGTCAGATGGTATTGATTGTACAAGTAACGTTCTAGTGCTCTGCTGTCCCTAGAATAAAGACGTGGAGTTTAAGGTGTGTGTGAGCTTCCCTGTCTCACTACTAGTTCTCCTCACTTCCTAAAAAGAGGATGACTCCACAAGTTACAAAAGCCCTTATTGGGGTTTTTGAGCTGTTATTCTAAAGATACTATCACCTGCCTTCTGAAGTTTGAAACTAGTTCACGCTAATCAAATCGGTGGCTAAACTGGCTGGGTGACATCCTCAGCTGTGCTGCATTCCCCTTTGATTTGCCTGAGAGAGCTGGAGCAGTTAAGAGCAGCCCAAAAAGCCCTGGGTCTGACTGCAGGCTGGAGGGGACTCGTGGTGTGAGCACTGGCTTCTGAAGACCCCTGCCAGCCCTGGAATGCCCTGGGGTACAGAGGTCAGTACTGCCATGAGGAAGGGCTCTGGCACACAAAGCTGAGGGGACTGTGAGGCTGCTCCGGGGTGTGTCTAGGTGAACTGTGATCCTGGGGACAGGACGTAGCTGAAGTCGATGGTGCCATAGTGGGGGATGTGCTGATGTTTGGGCTTGCTGGAGGCACCCAGGGCTCTGCGAGGCACCCAGGGCTCCTGAGCTGCAGTCCAGAGCAGCACTACCACAGCACAAGTGCCCAGGCTGGGTTTGGCTGGGCTGTGATGTCGGTGTGTGGGCAGGGGAGGGTAGGTCAGTCTGCAGCTCTGGGCAGGCCTGCTCCGTGGCTGCAGCTAGCACCCAAACTAGTTGGTGTAACAACAGCCCGGCTATTCCGCACTATGCAGTCACTGTGACTGCAGTGCAGATCTTTGTAGGGTTGTGCTGGGGGGGTTGGCCTCTGCATCCAGGATTTAGAGGGTGCAGAAGTTGAATAAAGTTGTGCTTGGGCTGCAGTTTTTGCTCTGCACCTCTGAGAGCGCCAAAATAAAACCTCTTCTTCCTTGTGTCCACAAAAAGCTGCAGAGAACCAAAATTGGATGAGAAACAGAACAACCTAATGCATTCTGAGAAAGCAGATATTAAGACAACTGTTAGAAATAGTGTTTTGTGTCTCTAAACTATTTATAGTGTAGTCATGATGTCTCCAAAGAGAGCAATACTATATTACCAACATTTGATAGTGGTGCTCTGAATAGAGAACAGAATGCAAGACAGTACAGATGGCTGACAGACTGCAGCAAATTCCAGCTAATGAAGAAATGCAGTATGTTTGTTTACATGCAAGTTGAAACAGTTGGCTGTTAAAATTGGTTTTAAATCCAGCTCTGAGCTGTGTAAACATAGATTACCCTTATGCAACTAATATAAACCATTTTTGCATTAAAAAAGAAAAAATGCTTGCCTTACCAAACTGCAGCACTACTGTTGAAACTTGGCTGTTCTGTGTTCAGTAATCTTCAGTCCATGTGCAAATTAATGCTGCAAGAAATAAAACCAGTTTACTGAGTGAATTTATGTATAGCCTCAAACTGTGAATTTATGTCCATGAGGTGTAGGTTTTATGATTAGTTTCTGGAAAAGAGATATGGTTTTGGTAAATTTTGCATTGCTCTGGATGTGTAATTCAAACAGAGGAAACGATGAACAGCCAGGCATTCTACTGTACTACTCCATCCAGTGGATCAGGTTATGATTTTGCTAGCAGTTTACATCATGAATCACTAATGGGGGAAAAAAAAGGCTGATTCCTGAATTTTATGAATTTCTGATACTAGTAGTTGTCCTCCTGCCTCCTTTAAAAAGTGGCATTTTTGAGCCAGCAAATCTGTTGTTATTTAATATTAGCACAATGATGCTGTGCAATAAGAACACTGCAATCTCTTGTGTATCAGAGTGAGAAGCAGACACAGAAAGAATAAAATGAGGAATTATTAGCACATGCTTTTCTGTAATGTACTTGCAAAGTGCATGATTTGCTTGTCAGAGTATTTCTGAGAATAAGTTCATTTTACTAGGGCAGCATTCCTCATTTGCTGTCAGGTTTGGAAGCATTATCTGTATTATAGAGCACTGTTAAAATGCTGGAGCGTGTTTCAGGAAGATGTTTCAAATGTAACTTACTTGCTTCTTGTTTTCCTTGCTGATGGGTGTTTAGAATGTAGCTTGATTTTTAGCAGCAGGCAAACAGTTGTTCTGCAGTTGACCACAGTGGTACCTGGAGTTACCTGTTGATGGGGAGAAAGCAGTAAATAGGGTGGGTTGATGTTTTGGGAGAAAGCAGTAAATAGGTTGGGTTGATGTTTTTGTTCTTTATTGTAACATTTAAAATCTTACAATGCAAATAATGTGCTGTGTTACCAAAACATTGTATGACCTGGAGGTGTTCAAGGAATGTGTAGACACAGTGCTTGAGGACATGGTCTAGTGGGTATGGTAGTGTTGGGTTAATGGTTGGACTGGATGATCTTAGAGGTCTTTTCCAGCCTTGGTGATTCTGTGACTGCAGAAGGTGAGAGAAGTCGCTTCAATGTGTGGTTGGCTTTAAGGCGTCTGCGCGTACTTGTCTGTTCAAGTGGCAGTCCTCGCATGTGGGCTATATATAGAGAGACCCAAAAGTCTTCTCTGATGTATACACACATACATGCATGTAGTTTATACTGATGAGGTGGGTTTTTCACTTCACAGATTGTAGTGTGATGGACAGTTGCTGATCCATGGAGGAAAAAAACCCTCCTGCCAAGAACTGGAAATCTGCCATGATGCTAAATGATCCAAGATCCCACTCCCATGGGCATGTGGGGATTTGCCAATCAACCAAGAGTCAGCCTACTAAACACAGTAACGTTGAAAGTAACAGTGAAACCAATGTCTTCTGTGGTTTTCTCTGACTCCATACTCTAGGACTAAGAAGCAATTTAATGATTGCATCTTAGTTTATATCCCCTAAAGCACCTTCCTGATTTGCTAGGTATCTATTAGCTATGTAGCTTTCTGGGTAAACCAGAATCTGTTCTACTTTTACAGCCAGAATGTTTTTAACAGATGTTCAAGCAGTAACAGTTCAAATTAGAGCCTTGGATTCCTAGAGAGCTTTTGTTTGATTAAAACCCAAAACCAAACAATACAAATGCTTTTGAGAAGGAAATATATTAGAGCAGGGCTCAATCAATGTTTGGACGCTAATACGAGGGATTTTCAACTTTGCAGAGAAAAAAAACCAAACCCCAAAATTTCTATAGTCTCTTAAAAGTATTTAAATTTTTATGGACCTTAAAAATAGATTTGGTAAGTTATTCTGTAGCTGTCTAGTGAAGGTTTCTGTTATGTGACTGTTGAAACACCTGTCACTGGGTTGGGCTGATCCAGTGTAGTAATTCATTTGTTCTTCCTAAACTCTCAGGCCTTAACTGTGTGTTCTCTGCTTGAATTGAGTAGACGTGAGGTTAGAGGCATGACTTGCAGTCGTCTGGGTTTAGTTTTGTGTTCCATGGCTCAGTAAGCTAAAGCTGAGTAAGGTGTAAAATGTAATCCTAAGGAAAAACTGTCAAGAGGATCTGCCCTGGGACGGCCCTGAGGGTGATCCTGTCGTCTCTTTAATAAATAAAAAGGCAGTAAAATCATTGCTTAGTTTTTGTTGAGGCTTGTCCATAGGTAGCCACGAAGAATCTACGTGCCTCTAAATACCTTCTTTGTTTGCCAGGTGCCTGTGGGTTATAGCAGGTCTGTCACTAACTGTCCTGGCTGTGTCCTTCCTGAAGAGTCTTGTTTGAATTGTCTGCTTGACTCGGGTTTAAATGTGAAATACTTGCTGTGAGCGAATCTAGCCCAAGATTGAGGATTCTAGTCTAAGAGGTAGGCTGCTTATTGTTGGTGCTGTAGCTGCTGGCAGGTAAAAGGTAAAGTAGATTTATGATGTTGAGCTGCTTCTGTGTCTACACAGCTGCTAGTCTAAGGGTGCTGCTTTATGTAAGCTATGCTTCTTGCAGGGTTCCTTAATCATAAAAATGCAAGTCTGGATTGCATCTTCCATCTGAAGATAGAGGTCCTCCTCGGGTCAAGGTAATGAGTGATGAAAGATAATTACCTTGTACATTATTATAATGACTCATATATTTATAGGTGCCTGTGGTATGAAATTTGGATGAATTGCACATTCTGATGGATGTTTAATTTTGTTTTCTCTTGCTGTTGGCTGGTATCACTCTACTTAATGGATAATCAGACTACTTGTTGCAGAGATTTTTACATAAGTACTTTGGGATCCATTTTTTGGGTATCTTTAGTTGATTCAGTGAATTAGTGTGATTATGATAGTGAAAGTGCAAAAAATAAAAGTCAACTTGTGTTGTATCTGCCAAGCTACAAGAATGTTTGAGTAGTAGCTCTTGCTCCCAAGGAAAACTGGCTGTATTGCACACGAATAAAGTCCTGCAAAGGATCGTATTTGTGGTTGGTCATAGTGTACACCGGGACTGCTCTGAGAATAACTGTTCCTGGTGCTCCCTCCCTTACGTAATATCCTCTATAAATGATCCACACCTGTAAGGCTTTCATTGCCCCGAAGTGCATGTCTCTCATGAGCCATTTGATGATGTCATACTTAATTTTCTGCTGCTGCTTTTCCTTTATTTATTGTCAGTGCTAAACATAAGTTTGTGCTGTTTTTAGAATGTTTCAAATTCAGTGTTTCTAATCTTAAAATGAGTAATTTAATATGTTTTGGTGTAATGATTCTGAATAACTCTCAGAACTTGCTTTTGATAAGGACCTGAGTTTTGCAAGTATAAAAATATTCCACTGAATAGAAACAGTGGCTTGCCAAAGAGAGAATTGGTAAGACCCTTACATATTTCATATCTCAGTGCCTTCTGCATGCAAAATATTATCAGCACACTTCATGTGCATATGGTTGGCTATATTCAATGCAGAACTCTGCCGTTAAGTGCCCAGGAAGGAAGTACGGATTTGTAGTATGGTGATTTACTACCATATAACCTGTGGGCTTGGCAATTGGGTTTTTTTAACTGAGGCTCAGATTAAGGCCATCTGTTACAGTATTTCTCTATAAAGGAGGGGAGTTTTGGTTTTGCTTCTTGCTTTTTTTCCCTCAGATAAATGGAATATGATCAACCTCCAAGTACTTGGTCTCAGAGATATCCACATATTAGATCTTAACTTTGGAGCCAGAACAGTTCTATACTGGAGAATTACCCAGAATGAGTTTTACCCTCACATATGTACGTGCAAGTAAAATCTAAAATTAATTGCAGGTGGCTGTGTCCAAGGGAGGAATTTGGTTCTAGTGCATGTAAGATTGTAATAGCTGTAATGAGATTAAGTTTACAGTTTTAGTGGACCTTAAGGTGTGGAGCCCTTCTCTAGTAAAAAATAAATGACAGTGGGAGGAATTGTGGCAGGTTTTAAGTGGTACAAGTTGTAAGATTGATTAGGTAAACCAGAGAAAAAGTACTACCTCTAATAGCTTTTTCTTTTCACAGCCCTTGAGTAGAAAAGATCTTGTGGATTTACTTTATGCCATGCAGATTTAAAATAAAAAAGCATCTTTTAAATCTCTTGAACACTTCTTTGTTGCTGTTGCGTTTGACGTAAGTTTATGAAAATGACTTCAGTTTAATTAGGCTTCGTTGATCCAGTACTTTTCCACTGAATTTACTAGGAGCTTGCGAGTGTGTTGTAACGAACTGCACTGCAGGCTGCAGTATCTGATTGTCATGCCAGGAGCATCACTAGCGTAGAGCTAAATAGAGATTGGTGAGGAAAGTGGGTCAGGAAACAGGCCTACTGTACCTGCAGAGACTGCAGAGTGCAGGAGCGAGGGAGCAGAGTGTCCACAGCATGGCACTGTCTTACAAAGCATAGGAGATGGCTGAGGATGTGCTTAGGGTAGTGGGCATGTCTGGGAGCTAAAGATGCTGCTGCTTTTACTCTGCCTTCTCTCTCCCACTGCACACACTTGTTTTGCTGGGTGATTTTAGGCAGTGTCTGTTTTACTTCTCCTTTCTCTGCACAAAAATGTCCACAAAATCACTCTTTGACCTTCAGAGGCCAAAACCATCCTGTCCTGTAAGATGACTGCTAGAGACATGCTTGCTATTTTGTGTGAGACAGTGTTAAATGTCGCTAAGGAGTCTTTCATAACACTTCTCAGACGTAGGAGAGAACAAGGCATGTTTATGTGCTGCTCTGTAGACCTTGGCATGGTTGTTTAAAAAGGCTTTTCCGAGCATATCTTGCTTCACTTGCAAATCTAGTCTTGCTGGAGGTGACATTCAGAATAAAATTACAGTACAAACAGAAAAGGAGCAATAAAAAATGAAGCATCTCTAAGCAACGAGTGGGACCTGCCAAAATTACCCGAAAAGTGGAAACTACATAGATTGAATGATAAACACAGAAGAAAGGAGGAAAAAAAAAATCCCGAAAGAGCTTTTCGTAAGAATTCTTGCTTAAGTGTAAGAGGGAATGGTGAAATGACCAAAAAAGATAATTTTGAAGTTGTTCTGTTTCCTCTGCTGCCTGCTTTTGTCTCCGTGGAGCTTAATTACTGTAGCTCAAAATAGTCCATTTTATAAGTCTTTTAGTATATTGTATGCTCATCTTTGTCCTGACCATAATCTAAAGCAGGGGACATTACGCATTTGTTTTAGCTATTCAATTATTTTATCCTAGCCATAGTTGTTTTGATTACATTTGGTTTATGTTGAAAGGAACACCCTTCATTTTTAGTCTTGATCTTTGAGACCTAAGTGTGGCAAGGAAAACCAGAAAGGTAGTTGTCTGTTTTTCAATTGGGAAAGGTCCCTACTAAAGGGGAATGTTTTTCAGGAATCTCATGGAGTATGAATCCATTGTTAATACAGAAGAAGGAGGACGACTGGGTTCAGAGGCCTTCGGATGTTAGATGCCAAAGCCTGCAAGGTTCTTACGTCTTGGCTTGCTCTGAAGCGTCCACTGCATTGGTGAAGGGTGTATCAGTATTGTTGACTGAAGTGGTAGGATTGCCATTGATTAGGTTAAAATAAAAAAGAAATGAAGAGAAAGAAGGTAGTTTGACTTGCTACCCTGTCTGTGTCAGGCTTTGGATCTCTGAGACATGATAAAAGAGAGGTGGGACACTTGCAGCCATGTTGTGCTAAGAGCAGCAGAGCAATGCAGAGGGCATGATTGTCTATCTTCAATCTACTTTTGTTAATCTTGGCTTGAATTGTTATGAAGTAGTAATTTATCCACATTGGCACACCACAAAGATAGGGCAAAGGACTGTTCTGTCAGTAATTCTTATTGTGACTGTAGGCAAGTCAGTTGTGTGGAGGGCTCTGACCACTGAAGTCTTGTGTTTTATTTTGACATGCACATAGAATGCTGTTGAAAAAAGCTTTTGAAAACAAGGCTTTGGTTTGTAAGCAACTTGAATACTCAAAAAAAGAGTAATCCTCAGTGCCATAATTTCCAGTCTGTGTAATACGTGAATGATAACATTAATGGCATTTCAAAGACAGGAGAATAAATGCCTCAGACTGAGACACCTTCAGTTACTGTAGTGGCATAGACAGTTTAGAGACCTGAATATATCAAAAATCATGGACTCCAGCAGTGTTAGTTTTAGGTTTAAATTTGGGAGCAGATTGACTGTGATAATTCTGCAGAGTAATCAAAATAAAAGAGCTCCCTTCCTAACCACGGGCATTGCAGATAAACCCTGTGAATTTCCCAGTGCGGATTCTTGAAATGGGCAATGCTCTGTGTCACTTCTGCTTCTCAGAATCAGCTGCTCTGGGAATTGATTAAGCATCTCATGGTTCATGTTCTGCCCTGCTCTCACATATTGCATTAAACAGATTTTTCTAACCTCTCCGACTCCGTTCATACAGTGCTGTAAGCTATTCCAGCTCACAAACCTTGAAACACTGAGCATCAGTGCAGAGGGGAAAGCATGTGCTGACTGTGGCAATGACAGCATTCCTTGGCTTTCAGTCCAAAGGGAAATGATTTCACCTCCAGAAGACAACTGATAGCGTGTAGCTCAGGCTGTGGACAAGGTGAGAATGCCTTATGTGCTCTTTATGTTTAAATACCAGGTGGAGGTGTTGCTAAGTCCTCAAGGCTTTTCCTCCTGGTTCCTGTTTGTTTTGCTTGTAGTCGTGGATATGGAGGTAATGTGGTAACCCAAGGAGAAGGTGAGACTGCATGTGGCCTTTGCACACTTTCTGGACTTCATCTGCTTGCCCTGTCTTGTTCCTTAGTCCTGCAGTGTCACTTGTTATGTAGAGTTTCTCCTGCGTGGCATTTTGCTGATCACGGTTATTAGCTTGGTCAAGCTCTTTTGAACAGAAGTTTTGAATGAAAATAGCACTATTATAATGAAAGGCACCCAAACCCCATCACGTTTGGGCAGTGCATTGTGGCAGCCTGGATAGAAATGAGCAGGTAATAGCCCAAATTTTTAAAACTCTGGCATAAATCATACTCCATTGCATTGTTACAGACACCTAAAGAAGCTGATTTTTGAAGATGCTGCTTGTCTTGCTGTTTCCACTTACCATAATTTTTAAAAGTAGGCTATTTGAGCTCCTAGATATGTTATTTAACTGTGTTAAATTTTAATCAGACCTCATTTAAAGGAAGTAAAAAAGAATCTTTTTCTTTGGCTCTTGCTCAGAAAAGACTCAATCTCCTGACAATATTGCAGGCAGACCTGTAGAGGGGTTCTTCAGGAGTCTGCATCTTTTAAGGACATGTGGGGGTTTTTGTGGCTTTTTAAATTAAGCTCTTCGGGCTTGCCATGGAGGTGAACAGTGCGTTCATCCTGTTCAGTCTTGACAGACCATCGCCCGTACGGAGGGAGGCTGACGTGTTCTCTGGCGTTGCTTTTGGCACCTCGCAGCGGGCCTGTCCTGCCCGAGCTGAGGCTTGAGGCCGCGTGGCGTGCCTCAGGCATGCATCTGGGCCTACCACGGCCCGGCACCAGCCAGTGAGAAAAGTCTGTCGGAAACGTGCTGTCTAGCGCTGTGGGGGTGACACAGGTTGGAAAATACACATAGGAACGTCAGAATGAATGCGTGGATACGCCCTACTCATTGCTGAGAGAAGTGGTCTCAATATCCTTTCATACCTTGGAGTGCCACAAGCAGTTCTTCAAGACCTTGACTCTGAAAATAAATTGTCAGGTTAATTTCATCTTCAAAACCAAAAACAAATAAAAACCCCAACCCCCCAAAAAACCAAAGCAAAACAAAAAAAAAAAAACCAAGCAAAACAAAAAACCCAAACAACCCATCACAAACAAAAATAAACCAACCCCCAAACCAAAACAAATGAACTCCCCTCCCCCCAAACCCCAACAAAACACCCCCAAAATGGGAAAAAACCCTTTAATGTCAGGTTTTGGAAATTCCTCTGCTGAATCCTGCAGTGTAGAACTGGCTTTTTGTAGATTGTGCTTGCATGCTGGATTGTGGAAATTCCTCCCTTGTATTTCTTATTGTACTAAAAAATGGTGTTTCACAAAATGTAACTTATTTTCATGTCTTAAAAAATATATATATCAGCTTACTAACTGTTGTTTTTCAGATTAAAAATATATTGTTGGTGACTTAAAGACCACCCATAAAAAACTTGAAAAATCCTTTTAAAAGCAAGTATAGTTCCTCAAGAAACGTTGAATCAGTTTGAATGCAGAGATGCAAACCCTTGTTCTCAGCAAAAACTCTTCACAAGAACACTTACCAGAACGCTCTGCTGGCCAAGAGTATCTTAAAAGAATTTAACCTTAGTTACTAATGGAGTTGATGGTGTTCCCCGTTCTTCGGATGTTCTGTACTTGGTGTTTCTGACCTTGCAACAACAACAGTCTCTTTGAAAAGTTGTATGGCCAATCACAAATTTTTCTAATGTAATTCCTAATTTCAAGCCCTATGGACTTGGAATTTCTCCCATAACTACTGTACAATGCTTAGATCTTGGATGTGAACTCTTACTTCAAAACTGCTGTATTAAGCTGTCTTGGCAGTACTTGATCATCGTTTTGTTTGGACACTTTGCTAACGCATAGATGGCTTTTGCAGGCAGTGGGATAGCTGCAGCGTTAGACTACGTTTTAACTTGTGCTTCTGATTACTTGACTTCAGAGTCCTTAATACCCTTATCGTTATTTTAATTCTACTACCCTTCTGCTCAACCCTGGTGCTATAAATAAGTGAGTAGGAGTGGCAGACTTCTGTTATAAGCTAACGTTTCTCTTCCTTGTGTTTTGCTTTTAGGATGTGTGTTTGAGTGATGAGGAACACTGTCTTATTTAGGCTAGAGGCGGAAGACTTCCAGACAGTTCTAAACCTTGGTCAGAAGTTCAGTGGGGAGAAAGGGAATCAAGCTCCTGTTCTCTCAAAAGGAAAGAATTTCTAATAGACCCCGATTTAAATGCAGTAGATAACCTTATCACCTCTTTCTCTCTGTAAATGAGTGGTTGAATGAATAAAAAAAGTTTTGTTTCTTTAAAAAAGAAAGAGAAGTCGCTGTTCTTAGGCAATTTATTAGGACCTTCTGAATGCACATTTAGGAATTAATTGCTCCTGATCTGTATAGGTTCTCCTTCGGTGACTGCAGTGACACTGTCTGAGTGCCTTGGGTGGAAAGGCTTAAGAAGCAGTGCTGCTGGGACTAGAGCTACATTCTTTGAATTGCAGTCCCAGGCATTTTGTGTTAGACCATCTTTCCCTTTGGCATGAAGTTCTGCTCCTTTGATTTGGAGCATCCCAAGAAAGCTGGTTTGAAATGAGGAATTAACTTGTCAGCATGTGGATATCTGTCTGATCTACCCCAGGAGACTCTTGAATAGTTATCCTTGTTACGCATCTCTGAGGGCTGGGAATGCCTTGCAGAACCCACTTTGAAGGACACCAGGGAAAGCGAAAAGCTGCATCTCTTAAAAGAAAAATAGTAATTCTTTGCTGAATTCCCCAGAAAGCCCCTTCCAGCTAGGTGAAGAGAGGCTTCTTGCTTTGTGTGTCCTTGTCTAGTGTTGCATCAGAGATTTGGTTCTGTCTTATGCTGCTGTATATGTAAAGTCGTTAAGAGCATAGACACAAATGTGATTATGTAGTCATACTTTCTTAACTGAGGATGGAGACCTTTACCTGAATTATTCCTGCAAGAGCAGTAGGGTTTTTTTGAAGTGATGGCATCTCTTTTGGGATACCCAGCCATGACTCTGTATGGAGCTTGGTCCTGTTTAAATTGTTGCAGTAGCTCCTTTTGTCTTATGCTTGCCTGTTCTTCCAGACGTAAGGTTAGATCTGTTTTGAAATATCCTTTATTAACAGAGGGCCATGAAATCTGAAGGCTTACTACAACTCATTAGAGCTCACATCATTCTTTTCCCCAAACTGTCAAGATTTGGATTTATAATTGGGTCTCTAGCTCTCGGTAGCAGACAGTTTCTGAGCTGTCTGTCTTCTAGTGGAGCCTGAAGCATTTTTTTCTAATGAAGCTATCTGGTCTGGTGTGACAGCCGTTGGGTTGGAACTATATATATATGTGCAATTGATGCCGAAATTATCTATTGTTTCTCATAACAACATGTTCTTGAAATACATCTTTGTCTTTATAGATGGCAAGACACAAATTTAGAAACAGTCCTATTTAATTTGATTAGTTTTGATTCTTTGCCAACTTTTTCTCTTTTTGGATGTTTGTATCCTGTGAGCAAGTTGCGGAACAGTTTTGTCTTGCTGTTTGATTCTGCAGGGGGTTATTTATGCAGCTCTCCAGTCAAAAAATATTGCACACCTAAAACTTGAAAAGGCCAAAGTTTAAATCTTGGTCTCCTTTAAGCAGAAAAAGCTGATGAGGAAGTGTTTTCTTGAGTGGTATTTGGTTTATGTTTTGAAAAAGTCCTTATTCTTTTTTTGTTTGGGAGTTACAATCACAGCTTAAACATTTGTGTGAGAAAAGATTTCTTGCATCTTGGGGCGGTGGAGAGGAATGAATGTGTTTTTCTTTAGCTGAAAAACTAGGTGTACCAAATGAAATAAGGTAAACTAACCCAGTGGTGTAGTTTAAGCTTGCAAATTATTCAAGTGATTTTTTTTTTTTTGTGACCAAATTTTTTTTGAGAGACATGTCGCACCACATACTTTCACTGCCTTTTAATGGGGTTAGTGAAAGGATAGAAGTATGTGTAAAAATAAGCAGCTTAGATATTTGCTGGGTTTATTTTTTATTTTCTACATGGGATATATTTTGAGGTGGTGATCAGTACTGGAACCAGGTCTTGTTGCAGAGAAATTGTAGCAGAAACTTGCTGTAGATCTTTAAAGCTAGCAAATTTTAAGGAAACGAATGAAAGATTAAAGAGCATTTCATTACAACAGGTCAGTTTTATTCTGTCGTGAGGTGACAATACATTAGCTTGCAGGCTGTTGCTGTCAGATGGTGTGCTGGGTGGTTTGAGCCCTGTTCCCGGGTAAACGTGTGGAATGCCTTATTCTTTCCCATGGTGTGGCCATTGCATCGTTTCGTACAGGCATGTTCGACAGATGCAAGATGTTGTCTGATCCATACAGATCTCTGTGCTAAGTGGTAATCTGAAAGTAACCTTGGTAGAAAGCGAGAAGCTTTACTGAAAAATGTCTCTGCGATGCTGTTGCCAGGGCAACAGTGCCTATTGTGTGTGCTGTGAGTGTGCAGCCGAGTCTGGCTCCCAGATACTGCAGTGTGGAAAAGCGTTGCCTTAAAATGCCCTTCCCCCATTTCTGGTAGGTTTGAAGTCAGCAAGGGCTGATAAGGCTGCCCTTATCAAACTCATCCTTCCTATTTTGCTCTTAGTTTGCTACTACTTTAGGCATATTGCTTACTAAGACGGAACCAGGCTGAAAATGGAAGGGATGCTGATGTCTCGCTGCGGTTCTGTATCTCTTGCTCCGTAGTGATAATCCAGGATGATTTGCAGAGGCAGGCAGCAATGTAACGGTAGGGGAAGGGAAGAAAAAAAAAAGGGAGAGGAGCCTTTTTTGTATGACAGTGAGGCGGCAGTGATGAGCAGGGGAAGACGATTGGAAAAGATGTGTGCTGCACAGTGGAGGAGTGCTCAGAGAAGGAGCATGCAAGGGGTGCCAGCAAGATGGACTCAAAAGTCGATTCACCATCAGGAGCCCTAACCTATGTTTCTCTGCAGTGAGCTGGCTATTCCTGATTTGTAACCATAAAATGTCAGCGTTCTCTTACACAAAAATAATATTAATATTAATAATAAATCCCCATCTCCTTGATGATACTGTTTCTACTACTATGGGAGGGTGCTGGGTGGATTCCATCAACCAGAATTCGAATCTGCAATTTCACCTGGCTAAGGTTATTTTCTCTTTCCTCACATATATTCTGTGAAACAATTTGAGGCATGTGCATTCTGTTTTAATGACAGATGACTGAGAGGGACCAATATTATGCCTTAAAGAGGCCTGAGAAAAGAAAAAAATTTGATGTGGATGTGAAGTGGAAAATAATTTTCTGTAATTAATCTAAAATGTATTAGGCTGATGAAATGAATTTCAGATTCAGGATTCCCTTTCCTCTGTTACACCGTATTCCTATGGGAACATGCAAACGCGGTAGGCTTGTAAGCCCCTCTCACCGTGGATAATGAACACATCCTGCTTTGTAAGGGAATCTGAAAGAGTCATATGCTTCAGTTTGATGTACGCTTTCACCCTCTCTGTGCTCTACAGTTCACAGGGGCTTTACAAATTCTTTATGAATCAAGAAAGCCCTGGTTTTTGCTGCTGGCTACTGGGTTAATATTGCTGAATCCTAGAATAGGTCTCTGTATATTTTTACGCATAGGTTATCTGAGTGAGAAAATGAAGGTGACATGAGGAGATGCAAGTGACATGCCAAACAATGAAGCTGTGCTTGGACAGCATCTGACTGGAAGCCAGGGAAATAATTTTAATGCATTGACTAACTACTTATTTTTTTCCCCTCCAAAAGAGTCTTTTGTTATCCAAGTATATTTTTAGTCTTTTTCTCAATCTGGTCAACATTTCATTCATGCTTGTGTTGAATACATTGTTCCTTCAGTTTTCAAGAGACTGATGCCTGTAGAGATGGAAACAATTTCCTTAATTGCTGAGGCTGAGGTGAATGTTATTACCCTTCATGCTGACCTGAAAGAACCTTCTTCTTCAGGCAGTCTCATGAACAATTTAGCCTTTGATGTTTCTTAGCTCCCTTTTAGTCAAGAGGGAGCCTGTAGAAAAGCACGTGGAAAATCACTCCTTTAAAAATTATTTAAAGCAGCATTATTTGTGCACTCTGTAGATCACCCATATACTGAATTTATTCTTTTTAAAGGTGCAGCATAGTTCTGAGCTTGTTCTTATTTCTTTTTGCTCTAAAATTAGCATTGCCTTCTGTACTCAGGGAGGTCCAAAATAGAAACTCAGCTTCTAAGTATGGGCTTATATTTGTTCCTAATAATGATAATCATTTATGGATATGCTAAATATGTTCCTCTATGGATAAATCAGCAGTTGTAGTCTGATTTCTCCTGCATACAGGATTTGTTGGTCTGTAATGTGAAATTGGAGGGCTCTGTGAAATGAGGAAACCATGTATGTGGAATTTTAAAAGGCCTGATAATTTTCAAAGGTAGGAGGGAAAG
>NW_010274007.1:62503-63628 GCF_000690775.1 Eurypyga helias
CTTTAGGTTTTAGAGATTGTTTTGCCCTTGCAGGCTACATGGTAAGGTGAACCAGGAAAATCGGCAGAATATTTTACTGCTTTATTCTCACTTACAAGTGATCTCAAACATACACACACAGCATTTGCTGGTTAATTTGAACTTTGCCCAGTGGCTTAGCAGTTTTTTTACTTGTGGGCTGCAGTACTTACCAGGGAGTGAAATATGTCCTTTCTGTCAGAATGCCTATATGTGCACACAGAAGGAAAGTGAAGTAGGAGACTGCAGAGGTAAAAGGAGAGAATGAATGGGAAAAAGAAAGAATAAAATACATGACTGCATGTGGTAAAGCTTACTTTGTCTGCAGCATTTGCAGATGTGTTGCTTCACCTCACGCAAGTGACGTGAGGAATTCACTAATGAATGAATGGCCAGAATCTTCCAGCATGTATGTTGAATGATGCTCAGCAGTTGTGTTACAGAATATTTTCATCCTCAGGAATGGGTTACTTACATCTCCAGCATGACTGGGTGAGAAGGGAGAGCTCATGTACAATGAGAGTAATCAAAATCATGTGAAATTTTTCTGGGGTGCCTAAAAGTTTGGTGTAGGTGTTTTTTTATTTATTTGGGTTTTTTTAGGTTTTTTAACTTTTTTTAAGAGGAACGTGTCTAAACCTAAATATCTGATATAAAACCAGTGTCTCTTCTAGATGAGATGGATGTTTTCTTCACATTAGAAAACAAACAGACCTGCAACTGTCTATTGGGTCTGTGTGGTGGGGTTTTGGTAGCAGCGGAGGGGATACAGGTGGTGGCCCATGTGAGAAGCTGCTAGAAGGTTCCCCAGCTCCAAGTCGGACCCATCTCTGTCCAAGGCCCAGCCAATTAGCATCTCTGTGATTGATGTATTTCAGAGGGGAAACCAAAGAAAACCTACAGCAGAGAGAGGAGTGGGATGTGAGAGACAACCAGGCAGACACCCAGGTCAGTGCAGAAAGGAGGGAGGAGGTGCCTGGAGCAGAGGTGCCTCTGCAGCCCATGGTGAGAGGGCACTGTGCCCCTGCAGCCATGGAGGGTCACAGGGGAGCAGAGACCCCCCTGCAGCCCGGGGAAGACCCCACGCCAGAACAGGTGGCTGTGGAC
>NW_010274007.1:64408-78666 GCF_000690775.1 Eurypyga helias
GGAGGAAGGGGTTTTTAAGATCTGGGTTTCTCTCTCATTTCCCTTCTCTGATTGGTAACAAATTCAATTGATTTTTTTTTTTCTTTCTCTGAGTCTGTTTTTCCTATGGCCGTAACTGGTGAGTGATCCCTCCCTGTCCTTGTCTTGACCCAGGAGCCTTTCCTTCCATTTTTTCCTCCCCATCCCAGCGGGAGCAAGCAGCTGCGTGGTGCGGAGTTGCCAGCTGGGCTCAAACCACAATAGACTGTCTCCTCTTCCTTTGATGTAATAGTAGATTTTAAGTTAATGTTTCAGTAATACTCATAATGCTTCGTGTGCAAAGTTAGCCCTTTTGCCCTTCCTTTGGCAAAGTAGTATATCATGAAGGAGGTGATTTTTGCTGCTTTTTAAAAACAAACAAACAAAGCCCCAGTATAGCTATACATGTCATCCCCAGTAATGTCACACCATCCCCTTGTTGCTTGTTCCATTCCAAAATGCTCTTTTTCTCTGGGTATTGCACTGGTTCCGTCATAGTGCTGTGGAGCCTTCTTAGCAAAATCCCTTTGGTGCTGGTAGTATGAAAACAGAATGAGCATGGTGAATTAGGCCGCTGGGTTGGGTTGTAGTGAGTTGAACTGAAGTTGTCTTCCTGGAATGAAGAGTCATTTTACTACTACTAGGAGTAGTCGTATAAGCTACTCAACTAGGGTTTTGTTTAAGGCTCGATTTTGAAATATTAGTGTTCTGCTATTAGTTTCCTCTCTCTTGAGGAATAAATAAATTGGTCTTAAGGATTGGGACTACTTTTTACATGTACCTATTGCTTTTGTTAGGTTAAGACACTTGGTCTTTCTTTTTATGGGTGCTCGTCCCTTTTTCCTGACAGTATTGGAATGAAACTGTGAAATGTAATTCGTTTGGGTGAAAAGACAAAAACACCATCTTTCTCTGAACTGGACTAATTTCTTGCTTTTTGGATTGCTTTTACACATTGAACAGATATTTCTGGAGAGTTACCTATTGCTTTTGTTAGGTTAAGACACTTGGTCTTTCTTTTTATGGGTGCTCGTCCCTTTTTCCTGACAGTATTGGAATGAAACTGTGAAATGTAATTCGTTTGGGTGAAAAGACAAAAACACCATCTTTCTCTGAACTGGACTAATTTCTTGCTTTTTGGATTGCTTTTACACATTGAACAGATATTTCTGGAGAGTTGTCCACAGTGATGCTAGATTGTTCCCCTGAGACGTTCCAACTAATTTAGAATATATGTGTGTATGTGAACAGACTAAACGATTCTTTTCAGTATCCAGAAAGATTTATTATGCTGTACCTGAGCACAGTAAATTTTATGTGTCTCAGTCTTGCCCATTTGTCAGGTTTTATTAGCTTTTTCTGGAGTTTTGATTCACTCATAACCCCTTAATTTCCAGAACTCTGAATGAATTCACACTGCAGGACTTCCACCATCCATCCTGCTCCCTTTGTAGGCAGTTTTCAGTAACGTGTGTGGTGTCTTTAACACAGATGGATAGAGCAAGGGATTCCATTGGGTTGAAATTGGACCCCTTCTCAAAAAACAAACAAGGATTGCCATGCTCTAAATCGTGTGCTTGCGGTCAGTGTGCAAGTGGATATGAGCAATGAAAGCTTTTCAAAATTTGTTCTATTAAAGCTGCTTCTCTTTTCTGTTCAGAAGGTATAGCCCTATCTGTGGCAGTACTTGGAAATAAAAGAGAGCAGTAATTATTGAGTGTAAATCTCTTGCAGTCAAATGCAATCCATCTATGACTGTAGTAGGGAGACCAGAATAATATTCTGGTGAGCCACAGTTGAAGGTATTTACTGTGGTTTATGCCAATCTGGCACCGTTGTGCAATACTGCTGTAACAGGATTATTCACTTACCTTCAAGAAAATGTAAAAATTTTGGTAATATGTGAACTTAAACTAAACGTAAGTTTGTAAGAACTTGTTGCCTTGTGAGTTTTTGTCCCATACAGGAAAATATTTACCAGTCTTTTTTGCCAGAATGCCATATTTGAGTTTGGCTGCCATAACCACGGATCTTCGGAAATTTGGCTTGATGTTTCTCAGACTGTTTGTGGGGTTTTATCCCTGTTAGTTCTTTGTGTTGTAGTGGAAATCTCATGACTTGTGGGAGAGGGCTTACTGGGGCAAGTGCTTTCTCAGTTCGTTATGGTTCCAAGGCTATAAGCTGTTCATGCTGTAGGTGGCTAAAGCCTTTACACTTGTAGTTCTACAGCTATGCCTCATCTGCTGGCTTCTTAATCAAGGAAGGATTTGCTCCTGAGAAAGACAGACCTGTTTTTCAGCCTATGAAGGCATCAAAAAATTGCTATTGAGTGTTTAGTGCTTCTCATCACTTGCAGATGATCAGTGTTGAAGGGATTACTGAGCAGTGAGTCTTACTGTGTGAGATTTTGGGGAGAAAAGTGTGTTTTCTTTTGTTTTCATGTAGGCAGTGGTCACAACATATACTAATTTATCCGGAGAGTTTGCCTATATGCATTTAGTTGATCTTGTGAAAGCTCTCTTTTCATGATTAGACTTGAATGATATTGTAGTGGTTGTATTATCTGCTTCATTCTTTCAAACTGCAAAAATGCTGTCATATTTAGAAATGGGTCACCAGAAAAATTGTTCCATAGTGTGAATTTAATGACCTGTCAGTGCATCCTGTAGCTTGTGAGGTGGGACACATCTCTCAACTTACCCTGCCCCTGTAGCATATGGTCCCCTGGAAAGATTGGAAGCCTTTGACGCTGAGCACGCTGACATGTTCCCTGAGAAAACAAGGGCAGAAAAGCTCACTTGAAACTGGTGTGCTAGTGCTGGTAGGAAAGAACCATGCCTCAAAGGTAGCGAGGGCTCAACGAGAAGGAAAGGAGCGGATATTGTATGGGAGAGATGGTGCGTAATAGAAATGTCTGGTAATTAGGCAGCTGATAGGGCAAAATAAACTGGAATGAATGTGAGGTTTTGAGGAACAACCCAGCTGAGATGAATGGATGGTTCTCCTCAATACGAGTAGCTGGAGGCCTGTGGGTGCTGCCCAGCTCGCCTGGTGTTGGCCAGCCAGGGAGCATTTTCCAGCCTTGGGAAGGGCAGATGTGTTCTGACCTCACTCCAGTGGAGCAACAGCAAGGCTCTGTGACTTTTTCTTTTCTCTACTCTTGTCCTGCGGCTGTCTTCTTGAGCTAATGGATGGTTTTCTGAGACAATAGCTCTGACTATGGTCTTACTAAAAAATTTCAAGTTAGAACTTTGAAGGCTTTATGCTAATTCAGCTTTTTAATAAAAATGCCTTTTCATCAGCTGTGTAGGGTCACTTCAGACGTATTTTTTTTTCTAGTTCTCCTTTTGTGACTAACATTAAGGCTCGTCTCTGAGCCCTTGCAGATAGTATCCTTGTTTATCCAGAAGAGCTTTTCTATTCATCTTTGCATTGGAGTCTTTTATTTATTTCCACCAAGCTTGCTGCAGGGAGCTGTACTGTTACTAAGTGCTGCAGAAACAGAATCCAACATTTAAGAGCAGAGTTACATGACACCCTAAAGGCACAAGCACCATTTATTTGGTGAGGTAAAGGAGCGGACAGTCAGCAAAATTCATGGCTTGATGTTTTTATTCAGGGCTAGCTCTTGTGGAAGCTACATGCCTGCAGCTCTACTGGGAAGTAAATGAACCAAGAAAATTTCTGTCCTCAAGTTGAGGGTAGTTGGTGTATGAAAAATAGCCCCCTCCCCCCAGCCCCATTTATTTTTTTCAGAATTTAGGAGTAGTTCTAGTGGTTTTTTGGCTACAAATGAATCATAGAATCATAGAATGGTTAGGGTTGGAAGGGACCTTAAAGACCATCTAGTTCTAACCCCCCTGCCATGGGCAGAGACACCTTCCACTAGACCAGGTTGCTCAAAGCCACATCCAGCCTGGCCTTGAACACTTCCAGGGATGGGGCATCCACAGCTGCTCTGGGCAACCTGTTCCAGTGCCTCACCACCCTCTCTGTGAAGAACTTCTTCCCGATATCTAATCTAAACCTCCCTGTTTTCAATTTGTACCCATTACCCCTTGTCCTATCACTACAGGCTCTTGTAAAAAGTCCTCTCCCAGCACCCTTGTAGGCCCCCTTCAGATACTGGAAAGCTGCAATGAGGTCTCCTCGGAGCCTCCTCTTCTCCAGGCTGAACAAGCCCAATTCTTGCAGCCTTTCATCATAGGAGAGGTGCTCCAGCCCTCAAGATGAAGTTGATAACATTTTTGGTTTTATGTGCATGTATGTGGGAGAGGGAGAGACAGTAAGGGCTGTGCTGGAAATGAGGCAAAGATTTGCATTCTTGGACACTTGGTAGTTAACTAATGTTTCCTGAAGGCATTGGGTCCAGTGAGGGACACTTCAAATGATACTGCACAGTAGTGGTTCTGTAGTTCCAGTAACATGCTCATTTCTTTCAAAGGACATAAAGGGTTGTGGAGATTAAGTAGGGTGTTTTCATTCTCTTCCGTGACAATGTGTTTGTACTGCCAGTTCACGCATGCAGCAGTGCTCGCTGAGGTCAGCAGGGCTAGCGACGAAATGAAAGGTCAGTCCAGTTGTGTGGGAGGGCTTCCTTGAACTTGGTAGTTTCTCTGAAAATTAGTCTTCCCACATCCTGATGCTGAGTGTTGAATTCTGAATTCAATCATAAATTTGGATGTATTGCTGGAAGAAGCAGAAAAGCCTCTGCACTTCCAAATAAAAGTGGTATTCCTTCATGACATAGTTGATAATATTCTTTTGATAACTACCAGGTGTTTTGGATGAAGTTTTTAACCAAAGCTAGTGTAAGTGAAAAGCATGTGGAAGAAGAAAATACTGTAAGGAGGTTCCAAAAATCTGCATGTTAGAAAAAGAAGGGTTAGAGGGAGTCAAGAGAATCAGACCTGACATTGGTGGGGCCAGTTCCCTCTGGGAAGTGTGGTTGGATCGAGCTAATGAAGTGATGGCAGTAAGGCCCCAGCCATGGCCACGCTATCAGCAATTACATCCTTTAGGAGAGTCTTTTAGGGACAGTGTCTGCCAGTTTGCAGTATCTGAGTAGAATACCCAGATAGTCAATTGTTTGGGAGTATGAACTTTATAAGAAGTACTATTTTTTCCTTTCAGTTGTACAAAAATGCCAGGCTTTGTGCTGTTGTGTAATCTTGCAGGCTGTGTAATGCTGAGTTCTCTGCCTCTTTCGTTTTTAACATGTAGAATTGTACAGTGCTTGCTTGCACTAAGACCGCAGTTAGGGGAGAGCTGAGTTCCCATGATATGTACATTTGACTGCTCTATGATTGTCTCCACCTTCACTGAATATTCCTGAAAATATTCCAAACAGATTAAAAATGATGGACTGTTTTGCCACAAGGAAAGAGCTCTGAAGCCCATTCTTTTGAAAAACTTAAACCAGCAGTTACCCATCCACAGAAGGACCTCAGAAATAGTTGTTTAAGTAGAATTTGAGGGTTTTTTTTGTTGCCAAATAATATTTGCTGTCATGACTTCTATTCTAAGCCTATAAAATGTTGGATAACGATATGTAGTTCGATAGAATGTTTGCCTGCAATCGTTGAATAGAACCATTCATTTCATTAAGTTCACAGTACTAGAAATCAGCACATTCAGATAGGTAATGGTGATATTATATACTATAATGAACATTTTTCTTTTTGCTGTTTGCATGTGAAATAGCATAGGAAAAAAAGGAGAGATACCAGGGGTGTTTTTGGCATGCTACAAGCTACAGTTCTTGACCTGAAAACATCAAAATAATCTGATGGTAAGGATGTGTGTGGTGATGCTCCAGTCAGAGCAGTGTATAAAGAGGTTTTGAAACTTCTTGTTTCTGTGGTCTTGGTTTCTTTCATTTATTCTGTCGAAGTAGTGTTTGTGGCCTCAGATAAACAGCAAACTAGTTGTAGTCCCCAAAGCAAGTCCAAATAGTTTGTAAGGTATGCATCTTAGTGCCTCTCAGTTAACTGAGGAGAGAGAGGCACTGAGGCTGTAAGGAGCTGGGAGTTGTTGTTGAAACAATCTAAATCAAAATAACTTAAAGAAAAATGGTAAAGAAGTTCCCTTGGGTAAAAGTGTACATCTGCTGAAGACCCCATTCCTCTAGCTAGTATTTGGATGGGGATAGGGATGTCTGTAAAGTTAGTGAAGATTTTGGCCTTGTGGGATTTGCACTGCACAGACATTGTACCTACACGTTAACAGTTAGGGGTCTTGTGAGTGATGATTTCTTAATCAGAAGGGATCTTTTAGTCTCACTTTTCACAAAATAATGAAGACTGGATGGAGATCTTGTTACAGGAAACAAACTGGGATTGAGTGACCAGGATAAACAAAAATTGGTTGGTAGTGCAGGTCTTGATTACAGGAATGGAATATTTTGACAGACTAGTGAGGCTGGGGGAATGGAAGTGACATATTGATTTTCCTGGAATGAAAGATGCTAATGCTCTCTGAACCCCAAGGAAAGAAGGGAATTGCCTGAAGAAAGACATAAGAACTAATTGGAAAATCTTCAGGTAATGGACATGAGCCAGCTGACCTTGCTGACGTGTAAAGATTTTTATCACAGTTGTCTTGGCTACATTCTTGTTATTCTACTAAAGCCTAATCACCCTGGGTGTTCTTACTGGGATCTCAGCAACTTTTGTATTGTCCTAGAGTCATCTGACGACGAGGGTTTTTTTGTTGATGGACATGGATCTTACTTTGTCTTGACATCTCAATCCATTCATCCTCAACTTGAGGCAAATGGCACGTACATAAGTTTTTCGGTACTACCTTGCTTGCCTTGAAGAAGATTTTGTGGGTGCACATGGGTTGCTGTGCTGTAAACTTTCCATGGAAATGCCGACTGCTTTAGCAATTAGCTTTTCTTTACCCTTTTTATATTTGTCCCCTGGGCCTGATCTCTTGAATGAAATCTTGATGTGGTTGTGGTGCTTCCTACTTGATATTAAAAGATTGGTTGGTTTTTTGTATCTGTTTTGGGGTTTTGTTTTGGTATGTGTATAGGGTTTGTTTGTTTGTGTGGGGTTGGTTTTTTGCTTTGGAATTACAACTGTTTCCATCTCCTGCAAGCACTGAGACCCAAGCTGCACCAGCTGAATGGAAGTGCAACTGCACTCTGTTAGCCACGAGAAGCTGTTCTGGAAGCGACGTGTTCAGTGAGTCAGCACAGCAGTTGCTCATGTACCCTTAGTGTCATAGGGGGGAATGTGTGCAGTGACTTATAAATCCCACTTATGGCACGGAGGGTGTAAAGACAAGGTCTTGGGCTTGGCCAGCTGGCTCTTTGGTGGCTGTAGGACAATTGGTGGGGCAGTGATTGGAGATGGGACTCTGAAACGGTGGGTGGAGAAGTGAGGGAAATGCTACATGGGGAAAAAGCATTTTGTCTTGCGCTACAAGTGAGGCAGGCTTGGGATTGGTTTCAGGTAGGTAGGGAATAGATCATAACTCTGGAAACTATCGCTATAAAATATTTGTTTTGAAAGCTTACTGCATCCTGCCAATGCCTTAATGCTTTTTTCTCTTCCTCCATGCCTACAAAGGTCTGCTTACCATGGCAGGTCAGGTGTATGAGGAGGGATGTTTTCTTCCAGACCTCAGTACACAGCCTTCAGCTTAAATTCTGTTGTGAATTTTCTTGCTTTAGTGGAAAGTAGAAGTATATACAAACTAAAAAGCCAATCACGCAACAACAAAAAAATCCACTCTACTTAGAGATTAGATTATTAGACTGACGAAAAATGGAAAATATCTTGTAAGCTATAGGGCCCTATATAGGACACCAGGCCTCTGACTTTTCAACTGATGCAGGCAACAGCTAGGAACAGATTTAATGTGCTGTTCTTGGTGAGCTTGTACTGGTTTGCTGCTAACACGTGTTGCATTGAACTGCATTTAGTCTTGTGCTCGCCAAGGAATGTGAGTAGGTTAGCAAGCTGCTTGCTTATCAATCAGGAGTCAAATGATCCAGAAGAGGAACACAGAGTTCCTAGTGGAGGATCATTGGAAGCAGGACAGCTTTGCTAATTAGATTCCTTTTATTTTATTTTTTCACATCAGTAGAATTCTGCATACAAATGCAGTTGCTCAGAGTGTGTCAAACAGTACAAATCACTGTTATGATACATTAATCAAGGGCATGGAAGAACAGCACTGGGAGAGAAGATTCCCCTGTCTTATGTAAGCTTTGATCTGCAGTCTCTTGGTCACCTCGTCTGCTTCCCTTAGGACTTCTGATCCCAGAAGGAATAAAATTTGCCGCCTTCTGTCCCTGACAAATTTCACTGCAAGGAAATTGCCAAAAGACATGAGATGCCGTAGCTAAAAGCAAATACGAAGTCCTGGGTAAAAGTACTTATGCACGTACCCTTTTCCTTCCCTTGCCCCCTCTTTCTCTCTCAAGGGCTATGCTTTCCTGCAATTAAAAAGTTAGAGATGTTAGCAACTAGAATCTGGATGCAATGCCTTCAACCATCCTTAGAAGTCTATTTCATACATCATGCTCTTATCTCTGAGAGGTGATGGAAGCCTCCATATCCTTGGATATTTTGGGAAATAATTGCACTGTAGGGAATTAACCTGCACTCACAGGGCAGTGAACCTGAAAAAAATGGTGTTGAAGTTCCTGTGGTGTTCTAGCTAAGCACCCTGATGTTCAGATGCCTGTGAATTTTCATTCTGCTGTCCGCCTTGTGGGTCCAGTTCCCCGTGCCTCTTCCTAACAACACCCGTACTGTCCCTTCCCCCTGCTGCAGCCCTGGGCTGACTTTGCCTGTATTTCTGACTCCATCTTTTACCTGATGGGTTGCACAACAGATCCTCAGTTGGAGCCCTGGGAGTACAGAAAGAAAAGAAAGAATAGCCTTGTGGTCAAGGTACTAGCCTGAAACTTGGTGTTTTATACGCTTTGTCAGACTTGTTTTGTTGCAGTGCTCAGAAGTCCCTTAGGGGATAGTTGACAAAGGTATTTTGTCTCTTAATTACTTTTTGAAATTGTACGTCTATGTATCCACCTGCGTTTTATCCTGTGTATTTTTGTTTACTGTGCACAAAGGAGGGAACAATACTTTCTTACCTCACAGGACTGTGGGGGAGCAGAAGGAGGAGTAGCTATTCTTCCGAAAGCTCTCTGTCCTGGATATGAGAGAAAGGTGCTCTGTATTTACCCTGACCTCTGAACCTTCTTCTTGAGTAGATAACCTTCTCTTCCTCATATCCGTACATATATTATGTATGCACCCATTTTCTTATATATATGCACATATCTATAAATGTATATATAATATATATTACAGGGTACCATTTTTATACTTCATATAGCATTTTAAGTATATAAAATATTTTAATCTTAAGTGAAATACTTTCTTTTGTGTAACCCACCGCTTTCCCATTCAGTCAATTAATTTTTGTTAGGGCTGGGCCATTGGCATATCTGCAGAAGGATGTTGGTATTTTGCCCAGAGCCAGTGGTTGCTGTGCTTTCCTCACCATCCATCCAGCTTATGTCCTGGCTATTATGATTAATAAAATGCTGGGCCCTTGGCATCTTCTCACCACGTGTGTTAACCTGGATGGGTCTGAACTGCAACCACTGCTGGGTAGAAAACAGCTTGCTAACACACAATTTGGGGGAAGAAACAATTTATGTTTGGTTGAAAGGGCACAGATAATAAGGTAAATAAATTCTGAGTAAAATGGTGCCTAAGCATTCTTTTCCTGCTTCACAGGCATTTGTAAAGTGCGTTGAGATTGTTCATATAGAGATCACAATATCCTTGCACAACTTTTCTCGAATTTTCCTCCAAATGGAGAAGAAACTTCAATAGGAATTGTTTTTGTGTAGGGGGTCATGTTTCTTCAGGCTGCTCCACTCACCAGCAGTTACTCTGGTTTGTCTTTAAGATTAGTGATATTTTTTTTTTCCATATTAAAACAGAATATAAAAATCTTGCCCATCTAGAAAGCATGATTGTGTGTTTGTAAGTACCCTTGAATGTACTTATCCACTGGGAACACGCAGATGTCTATTGGAATTTAATTTCTCTGCAGCATGTTGGGGGTGGGGACAGAAGCAAAGTAGACAGAAAATTATGGTTGCTGCAGTAAATACCAGGCTTCTCCCAGTGACCTGCGCTGACTGCAGAGCTTATTACATCTAATGTAAGCATAAAGCATCTGTTCAGTGGTGCCGTTCTCTGGTCTGTACTTGTACCAGCAAATAACGTGTTCTTGGCTGATTGCTGTCTGTTGTGGGGAGTCATGAAGAAAAGGGGGTGTCACATTTTAAAGCTTATTGTAAGAAAGAGGTTATGAAATACCTGGCAGGCAGCACTGCTGCTCATTAGGCAGTGGCGACCTTGCGTCTGGGAGCTCCAGAGGCATAGGTGTGCAGGCCAGCAGGAAGCCTGGGGGCGGGTGGCGTAGCCGGGAGCGAGCAGCCTGGACGGTGAATAAGGCTGCTTCAGAAAGCTAACTTTAGAGTCCCCTAAAGGTGTTGTTTATCTGGGGGTTCCCACGAAGTCAGTGAGTGTTGTCAGGTGGCGACACCCTGCGAAAAGGCGGATGTGGGGAACCTCGCGCTCTCCGTCCAGCAAACCCTGTGGAGCGCAGCACTGGCGCTGGTACGTGGTACGCGCTGTCCTTGCTCTGGGCCACGGAAGGTGAATCCGGGGCACTGCCTGCAGCAGCTTGCACATTTGCTCGATTTTGGTCGTTGCTGGCAACTGGTACTGCCACGACGGCAGCTGTCACCTGTCGGACAGGGCTGCAGCAGCTCCTGTGCTTTGCAGCAGCTCTTACCCCATCAGGCTGCTGCGCTGTGTGTCGGGGGTGGCCTGGACCCACGAGTCTGTGTAATACAGCAGTTCCTGGTGGGGCTGTGCCTGCTGGGGTTGGACTGATACAACCCGTAAGCTGGCTAGTGGGTGGCTCTGAACGGCGGGTGGAGTAACACGAAGGGTGTACAAAGCTATCTGAGGTCACCAGTGTTCTCCTACCTGGCTTGCAGGCTCTGTAGCTGCTGCTGTAGAGGGAGAAAATGCTTCTTTGTCAGGGGATGTTTTACATTCTAAACAGCTCCTTGCTTGGGGTGGGTTGTGGTGTGGTTGTTTTTAATGTAGTGTTTCTGAAGAGGGTCCTGGCAGTAAATATGAGCCTGAGCAGTTCTTTTGTGCTGATGCTTTTGAATCGGTGCCTGTGTTAGCGTATTTCCTGGGGACGAAGCTGAGATAGGATTATTCACACCTCAGATAAAGTTTATTTATTTTACTAGCAGCAGCTTCAGTATCTCCAATTTTCAGCACTTCATGAAGATGCAGAATTTGCTTTTTGCTAGAAAGCCTTCGCGTGTGTTTCCATGTGTGGATCTTGTTTCCATGGCATCAACCTTTAAGCTGGAGAGGCATTGGTGGGAGCATTAGCTGGTGAATAGGCATTAGGAACCAGCCCTGCTCCTGTGTAGGGCTCTGACGTATGAGGATAATGATGTGGGATATGGTGATGACTTATGCATTTTAACAGTCAGGGCTTAAAGCTTTGCCTGTCTGCAGTATCGTGGAATAAAAGCCTTCATGCAGCCCTGCTAGTGCTTTTGCACAGGCATTGCTTTTCCTGCTGCTCTGTCCTAAAGACGAGGCCATGTCGGAGTGTTCTGTGACTTGAATTATTTTTCTTGCCCTGTTTTCCCAAATGCTTTAATATCTTGGCTAAACACCCCTATCCTAAAGAGCCGATTTTGTCTTCCTTACCATTGTTGTAGTAGGATGGCATGGACCGTTGTTCCCATGGCACGGTTGTAGTGCAGTACATTGTGAGCAGTAGTGATTGCAATGTTTATTTGTAACACAAGTGCTCAAGTTAGTCTGTGGGTCAGTCTTGGGTACATCTTTCCCAGTAAATGCTCAAGCACAGTGGGCTGAGCACAAGGACTGTTTTGTTAACTTCTGTGGTTTTATGTTGTGCAGACATTGAGGTGATTGTAGCAATTTCTCCGGCTGTAAAAAATGATGAAGTTATGCACGCACAAACCCATATAAAATGTTGATGATACGTACTTCTGTTTTTTAATATAATTGAGCATATACTTCTGTTTTATATTTTATCATTTCAAATGTAGTTTTAAGAAGTAGAAGAATGTGCTTATTAGTTTTCTCCAGCTCAGTAGTACCTATAATTGGCAGCTAGGTGCAAGACTGAATTGGGTACAGGATTTTGAGGGGATTGCTTGTGTTTTAAATGAAAACTTGAGGGCACTCAGCAGAGTAACCGTGTGCAAGTTGTTACATCAGACAATTGTGCCAGCAGTGACATTATGGAAGAATTCGGTGGGAGAGACAATCCCTTGCAGTAGGGCAGCAGGCTGCTCTTAGGGCTTGAGTTATCAGCATTTGTGAAAGCTTAGTGAGTGATACTATGTGATATATGCTAAATTAACTTACACATCTGACACGTTCACAGCAGCTGCAAAGAAGAAAGAAAAATACAATGAAATATGAGTTTGCTTTGAAAAGAAATTCGTAACTGTTTTCCATCACTAATGAGCTTGGGAGAAAATGTGTTGGTTTTTCTTTTTTTCCTGCAGCTTTTAAAAATTAAACCAGCCTGCTACTGAGAGTTGAGTTCTATGGTATTTTTTCTTCATTCCAGACAAATGACCATAGGGATCATACCATGTTAGGCTTGTCAAACTGAGCCTGTACGCTTTGCACAGTTCTACAGGGATCATCTGTAAAAACAGTATAGAGAAGAGAAATGGAGATCTTCATCACCCTTTTGTTTCCCAGCTGTATCTGTATGGCTCTGATCTTGTGAAGGCTTAATCTGCTTTGCTCTATGCCCATGAACAGTCTTGTTGCTTCCAGTGAATGTTGTCAAGGGGGTGATGTTTTTGCAGAACTGTGGCCAGTCTTGCTCCTAAGGATTGCAGTGTCAGCGGTGACTGGGATTTGAAAAGAAAATCCCTGTTTATTAACAAAATAAACAAATGTATACTCCTGCCACCGAATCTCAAATGAAATTTTGTTTAAAAGTGGGAGACTTCAACCTTGATTTTGCATCCTACAAGCCGTAGCTGTTTGTTTCAGGTTAACTTTTAATTTCCTGTCATAATTGTGGTTGTCTTCCTAGTGAAAAGTGGGTTCTCTTTTATTCATTCATACTTCTTTTCCAGATCGCATGTGGTTCAGAGCATAATCTGGCAGTAGTTGGTAAGTAGCTTAATTTTATATCAAATCCTCTCACCTTTTTTTTCATTTTTAAGTAGCACAAGATGAAAGACAAACATGCGTGTCGAGCATACTGAGTGATTAAGGGCATTGTGTGCAGCTGAAAGGAGGAAAGTAATGTATAGATATGGAGGAAGGAAGGAGAGAAACCGGTAGCTTAAGTGGTGATGATGAAAAGGTGCCCTTTTTGGCCAGCCCCTGTAAGGAGAGAGGAGAGATGGATTTCACAGCAAAATGCACTTGAGAAGTGCTACGGCATGTTTTAGACATGAGCCCATTGCAACTGTTCAAGCTGCAGATTGAGAGTAATATCTAAGCTTGAAGCTGGTCTAAAGTATCTTTGTTTCATGTGGAAATTTTCAGTGAAAAAAAAATCCTGGGACTTTTGTTGTTTGAAGCTTGGAAAAATCTTCAAAATGTCAGTCAGTGGTAGTCAGGTTGTATCGTAGTATAATGCAGCTGTTGTAATAATGGTGAAAGCACTAGCAAGCTAATGTTGGTGGAAAAATTGAATTTTGTGTACTAATTTCAGTAACAATCAGATTTTTGCTTTTATGTGATGAGTTGATAGCTGGAGTTTGACATTTGATTGTGATTATTTACAATTATATGTTTAAGAACATTTTTAACTGTAGACTTTCAAGTGTTTTAAAAAGGAGGTCAGTATAATCCTCCCCATTAACAGAGAGGTAGAGAGATGAAGAAATGTATTTTATGCTAATCAGAGCTGGAAATGAAACAGTCTTCTAAGTTTCAGTCCAGCACTCCATCCACATAGACAGCTTTGGTTGCCATGACTGATGTGTGTTAAGTGGAGAAATTCCTTGATTTTCTTGAGTGTGGTATGACAGGTACTTCATCACTGACATGGATGATGGGATTGAGTGCGCCCTCAGCAAGTTTGCTGAGCGAAGGGATGCCGTCCAGAGGAACCTTGACAGGCTGGAGAGGTGGGCCACTGCCAACCTCATGGAGTTCAACAAG
>NW_010274007.1:79079-102695 GCF_000690775.1 Eurypyga helias
GGGCTGGGCTTGTTCAGCGTGGAGAAGGCTCCAGGGAGACGTTATAGCACCTTCCAGTGCCTGAAGGGGCTACAAGGAAGCTGGGGGTGACTTTTTACAAGGGCCTGTAGTGACAGGACAAGGGGTAACGGGTCTAAATTGAAAGAGAACAGGTTTAAATTAGGTATCAGGAAGAAGTTGGTCCCAGAGAGGGTGGTGAAGCACTGGCACAGGTTGCCCAGAGAAGCTGTGGATGCCCCATCCCTGGAAGTGTTCAAGGCCAGGCTGGATGAGGCTTGGAGCAACCTGGTCTAGCGGAGGGTGTCCCTGCCCCTGGCAGTGGATTTGGAACTAGATGGTCTTTAAGGTACCTTCCAACCCAAACCATTCTATGATTCGATGATTCTATTTGGTATCTAACCTGCATTCCATGACTTAAATTTTAAGGTGGCTTGTTGGTTTGGGTTTTTTTTTTTTTTGTGTCTTATCAGTTTCATTAAGTGGCCACAGAGGTGATGTTCTGTCTATGTAGTGTATTTCCATATATACTGTAGTATATTTCCTACTTATCCTTCTGCAACTAAACCTTGTAGTGAACTTGCTAAGTTCTACTTAGTTTATAGCTGGCTTTAAGAAGAGGTTTTCTCTTTACTTTCTCCCTACTTGCTCAGTGTCACATGCTGTATTAATTGTCAGGCTGGCGCTTCTGAATGTCGGCTGAAGAGCAATCTGGAGAATTACATTGTGCTTCTTGCTGAATTGATGAAGTAAAAGTGTACTGCTAGCAGATTTCTCCAGTGTGCGTGAAAGCAAAGCACTGAGTTTGAACAACCTTCTCTCCCCTCATGTCCTTTTAAGCTTTGTGCCTTCTAGGCAGAAACCTCTGGAATAAATGAGTAGGGAAAAGAAATTGTGGAAGTAAGTTACAATAAACCGAGAACTTTGCATATGTGAAGAACATCACGTGCCTGTTGAAGCTGTGCGCTACAGTCCATGAATTAAATAGGAAAATTGGCAGTGCTGGAAGCTAGTCGATTTTATTTTAAGGACAACAGAGATGTTACATTGTTACTGTTTTGAACTACAGAACTACCATACATTTCATTCCTGAAGTGGATGTTTACACGTGCTTTTAGAAGGTTGACTTTTCAGAGCATTTTGTGGTAGGATTTCTCTGATCACTTGTCACTCTCAGTTCAAAGCTGTCAACTCTTATGTTCCTTAAAGATACCACATAGATTTCCATAAATATGTCTACTTGATTGTAAAACTTTCTAATAACTTATCATTCAAGCAGAATTTATTTAGGACAACTATAACATCGGTTTCTTTCTTGATTAGTAAAAGCTTGAACGATTGACTTTTAGACTGAAATAACTCCAGTTCAGTATGAAAGGTAAACTATAAAGCAAGTATAATACTCAAGTCACTATTTCTGGTTGTATATACAAGTGTCTGTGCTTTTTTTTTTGGTAGCATCATCTTTTTAAATAGAAACATTCTTTAAGACAGAGAGGCTAGATTTATGATTCATTTCACAAATGCTGAAGTTGTGTTCCAGTCATCTTGCTGATGATACAAGCTGATTTGTAGGGCTAGCAAGCAGTTAGTTTTTTTCATGTTACTTTATATAGTTTGCATCCATTTCTACAGTTCATTTATTTGAATTCTTTTTTTCTTGCTTCTACTGAAGTCTGTGCAAAATTTGGCTGCTCTCTTTGCTGCGGTGGCACTGACTGGGTAAATTGGAGGACAGCTTTCAATTATCATGAGGTAAACCTTTAATATAAAGGAAAAGGAGCTGTGGGATGTCTCCAAATATACCTACATTTCTAAACAAGTTAAAAGTAATAATTAGTACATGAAAAAGTATAAACCTCCACACTTCTACCTCTTGATGAAAACACATCTTTGTTTTGGTTTGGGGTTGTCCTGTGACACTAAAACTTGCAAGCATTCTAATATTTTTCATGTTCGTATGCTCAGGGCTGCGTTATTTTCTTGCATGGAGGATTTAACACCTCTTCAGTGAGGTAGTCTACAAGCCACAGCTTTGGCACTGCTGTGTAGTACTGCTCTTTGCCCACGAGCAATGGTAGTGGCATTGCTCCACTACCATTGGAGTAATGGTAGTGGAGAGGGCACTGTGCAATTAATGTTACAACGACAATAAACATCTCCAAATGCCCGAGCTGGCCGCAGAGCCATAACCGTGTTTTGCATGCAGAAGCACAAGTGACATGTGAGGAGTCAAGTCGTTGTCTGATCACTCTGAGCCCCATTTCATTGGATGAAAATGCTGTTGCATTGAACACGAGGTTTTTAAAATCACTTCTCAACTTTCATATATATATAACAGGCCCTTCCAGAAAAGGGTGAGTTTTGTCTGCCGGTGCCTTTTTTCTTGGCTGTGTTTTCGAATGTGTGGTCTGTTTCAAGATTCTGTCTTTTCTGTGGCTCATGTGCAACCACTGCTGTGAATGTCGTGACATGGGCATTCACATCCCTCTGAAGCTGCAATTCCTCCAGTTGGCGAGTTAACAGTAATACTAAATATAATGGATGAATAGTCTTTCGTAGGGGAAATTAGGATAAAACATCCCTCCACTCAAATGGCAGGTCATACATCAAACGCTCTGAACTAAAAAGTTAGAGGGGCAGTAAAAGAATTATTAATCCATGATCTGTTTAAATTTAATCTTTATCTTCTTATGGTGGAAGGGCATAATAATTATGCTCTGGAAAACAGATGTGATGGAAGTGATCCCAAACTCGAGGAGCTGGTGATACACATCCTAAATTGGAGGTGGTGTTAGTGGCATAAAGAGTTCTTACAGGGGAGCTGCTGCGTCTTAATTAACGAGGTTACGCTCTTCTAGTGAAGTTCCATGATTCCTACTTAATTATTGCATCAGTTAAAGCGTCACTTGAGGAAGTACCATAAGAGATTATGAAAGGCGTATTGCTGTGGCAGTGAGCACCAATGGGGCGAGGAGGCTGTGCAGGCTGATGGACGGCTCTCAGCGTTAGGCTGACAGTGTTATTTAGATGTTCGCAGCAGCCCTGCGAAGCGGCAGATGTAGTCATGGGTCTGACGTTCGGTCCCGTGGGACTCAGCAATCTGTCATAAAGAGAAAAATCATAAATTCTCTCTCTTGCTTTTCATATTGCCGTAGTATTTGGAGGAATCTTCGGTATACACAGTGGAGGGCACTGGTGTTCAGCAAGGAGCCTCAGTCTGCTGTCTATTGCTTTATTCATTATGCATGAAAAATCCCAGTGCAGCCGGGGTCCCTATTGTAAGGGTTTCCTGGCAGACCAGCATGGAGTCATGTTGCAGCACGCTGTCTCTTTGCATTGCAGCACTAATCACATTCCCTGCTTATTAAAGGGCACCTGGCAGGACTTCGAGTAACCATCCTGTTGTCATTTTCATGGGGGTTATATGTCGGCCTTCTAAATTTGCGCTCTGGCAGAGTCATTTTGTATGTTATTTATCCCTTAATGTGGCTCTAACTGTTAAAATAGCTCTTCAGAATATAGCAGCTTTGGTCATACGCGTTGTTAAAAAGCAGCCTTGCTCATATCGTTAGCTGAGACCTGCCCCAGCACCTTCTACGTAGCCAGATACAGACCTGACATCCCAGTTTTCTGTCCTGGTTCGAGACAGTGCTGTTCTTTTTGCCTTGTGTTTCTTTTCCGTAGGCTGTTTCATGCTCCAGGCAAACTAATTGTTCCTCTGGTAAGATAGAGGCTGAAAATGAATTTTAAATGTCTGATTTTTTGTTATTTTCAGCAGGTTACCCTCTCAAAATTTCATCCTCTGATCTCTTTGAACCTCTTTTCCAAGGGCTGATGGAAAGCCAAGCTGCCAACTTTTTTTATGAATTTGTGGGTGTAAGGTGATGAGAAGCGAGGAAATGCCAATTTGAGCATTTGGAAAAGCCTTCTGATGGGGCCGAAAAGTTCTATGTCAACCAAATTGTCTGAAGTCAGGGGCCGCTGGTTATAGGAGACTGAGGGTATTTTACTGTTAAAAGCTAATTACATCCACAAACAAAAATGGGATAACATTGACCCCTTAGAACAGAAGTGTAGAGTTTCGGACAAGATTGGGCTGTACTGCATCGTCTGTGACTGAAATGAAGTCTAGACTTCACAGCCACCTTCTCTTCCAGGCCTCTTCACTGTATCGATGCATGTTTTGGGCGATTTCACTCTGCAGAATGCTTTGTTCATCTTCCTCTTTTCTCCCTGTGTCTTGTCAGTTTAGACTGTGAAATCTTTGGAATAAAATCTGCACTTTGTGTATTTTAGCACTGCCTGCCATAATGGGACCTGCCTTTTGTTTTTAATACTGCATTACAACTAATAGTTGCAATCACTTTACTTCCCTCAGAGAGGTAATTTTAAAATATAATTAATCTTGGTGTGTGTGTCTATCTTAATTTCTATCATTTCGCATATAAACCAGTAACAATGCAGTACTTGTGGTATTGCTCACAGTCTGGTTTGCTGTCGTTACTGGTTACAGAGCTGCTTAGGCTCTGAAGATAAAAGCTGTTGTTTTCCTGTACAAAAAGCTCACAGTTCTTGTAAAATATTTAATTGAACTTTATGTTTCACCGTGGTGTCAGTTTATAGTTTGCCTAGAGCTGAGCTCTTGTGCACTGACTCACTCTGTTTCCTGCAAGACACCGTGTCACTTCTACAGGGACAATTCTGCTGTGTCAAGAACCCCACACAAGGTGGGCAGGAGGCAAGCATGCGGCACTAAACTCTGGTGACAGCGAAAACCATCAATTTCACTTGAAGCAGAATGAGTAGAGAGCTCTTGCTTCAGGTATTTGTGAAAAGTCATTCCACTTGCTTTTAAGAAATTATGGAGGATGTGAAGACTCTTAAGAGTAGGATCTGCAGTGCAGATGCGTGCCAGCCTTTTTCGGAGGGTTCACTGGATGGATGCTAAGCAGTTAGAAAACAAATTAGATGTGATCATATTTGTTTACTCACAGGCTTTAAGTGGAGCAATTACTTTAAAGTCGAAGAAAAATATATCCAATACATGTAAGGCATATTTATCTTAATTTTCAAGGAAGCAAACTGGAGTAACAAAAATAGTGACCCTTGCTCACCAAAGAAAGATTGTTGGCTATAAAATTAAATAAAAGGAAGGACGAATGTCTGGCTTCAGGGAGTCATCTAGAGCATGTAGGAGAGATGCTCACCAAAGTCAGAACACAAGGCCAGCAAAGCGGCTGAAAGTGCTTGGAAGTGGAACAAATTAAGTCTTGGGTAATATATCCTACTGAGCTACAGCCTGAGTAAGCTGTGCTGATAATCCTGGGGTCTGTATGTCTACCAGCCTCAACACTTCAACTTGGAAGTTGAGTAGAAATTGTGCGACTTAAGTGTTGACAGGAGGCCAAGGTGGTTTATATTTAGAAAGCGGGCGTGAGGAGTGCCCTCACCGTGCTACGGGATTTCTGGCTCTCCTGCTGTGACGGGCTTGGACACCCACATGCTTGTGTGTATTCACTATCCAGCTCCTTTGTGGAGCACCAGGAAAATTTTCCATCAGTGTGAAATAAGTTTGACCTAGCTTTGTTACATACTGTAAGTGAATAATCTCTGAAGCTTTTTTCCTCTGATATTTTTTGTGTGTGCGTATGTTTTACTAGCACCATCTTAAATACTCTACGTAATTTTCTGCTTAGTAAAACATCTGAAGTAGGTTTTTTTTTTAAACTTTTGAGATTGGCTTGACCATGAGTTGGGATTTTTCACAAACGCACATTTCAAAGTTGTCTTTTGATGCCCAGTTTTTGGATTTGACAATACATTTTGGTCACGTTCTCTAACTGTTCTCTCTTTAGTTATGAAGGTCAGAAAAATCTTTTAAAAACTCAAGCTGAAGGCAGAGATGCCGATAGTGACATAGGTCTGAGAGATGATGCTGCAAGGGTACAAACGAAATGTTGCAAGGCTGGTGATGAAAGAGGGGCACTCCTGGGACAGCGCATGTATCCCGTGCTTGGCTGTAATTGCAGAGGACTAAGTGCATGCAGCAAAGCAGGCTTCTTGAAGCTTTTGTAAACTAAGGCGGTTTGGGGATTGTTGCTCCAGCTTTCCACAAGGGCAGATCATCATTCCTCACTTTAGGAATTAGAACTTTGAACTTAGAGGTAGTGGAAATTGTACTGGAGAAAATCCAGAGGTATTAGCTGGCAAGCCAGATAGTTTTACTTGCTAATAACAAAGAAGCCATTCAGAGTTGCAAGCCTGGAGCAAGCTTTCAGGGTAAAAATAAAGCATTTTATTAAAAAACATTGGCTTTAAAGAAATGAGCATTTCAACAAATACTAGGGCAAAAAAGTCAAACCACAGATGAAAAGTTGTCATGTCTAAAAATTATCCTTTACTTGTCCTTACTTTGTGAACTTGTTTCACTCAAACACTTCTTTATGGAAGGGAGGTAACCAAGTAATTAAAATAAAAAATGCTTTTGAGACTCGTTTTGCTATTGTACTTTTTCCTGTGCTTTTTGCAGAGTCTCTGAGGAGCACCCAGGCTAAACCGGGACTCTTATTATTAGTGTTCACTGCATTTTATTTTTAGGTTGTTGAGCTTATTTGAACAATGAGAAAGTGAGAGTGACTGAAAAGCTATACTGAACAGGGCTTTAAGAGACATTTAACATTCCTTGTGGAGCAGCAAGAAGGGTTGATTCATGCTGATCAATTAAATCAAAGGGGAGTCAGGTCAGGCATGTTATCGTTGTTTATGGCACAGTTTCAGACATGAATGTAGTTAGCAGGAAGCTGAGTGAAGTGAGGGACTATTGCTGCAAACAAAGGTCTTGGTGCCCATCAGTCTTTGAGGAGCAAAATGCCTGTGTTACCTCTGTATTTGGTTCTGATAGCTCTAAACTTGCTGAGGATGGTAGCACACCTGTCAGTGTTCTTAAAAACAAACAAACCTAGCCAACAACAACAGCAACCAAGCCCCCCAAAACTAGTGATTCTAAAAAACATTATGCTGAGTCCTTCTAAATTTTTTTTTTTTTTTTTTTAGGATGGGTTAGTGACATTTTTTCTAGCTTAATAAGGGTTTTGGCCTAAATACTACCCTCCTCCCCTCTCCCCTACAAATCTAATGGAATAATTACCTTCAGAAGATAATACATGATGTATTGATTCTGACTTAAACACTGCTTGTATGTATTATAGCACTGATTTGCTAAATTAAATGTTTTCTAGGAAGGCCTTCACATGATGCCAGGAATTCATGTTATAGACTTAGCACTCTCCTCTCTCCCTTTTCTGCAGATTTAGCATATTATTGTGTCCCTGCTCTGTAGACTTGTATTGGAACAAATTACTAGATTACTATAAAGTGATTATGAGGGGGAGCACTAGCCCAAGGCAATAGGTGGAAGAGGTGAGACTCTCAAATCAGCTGATAAAGAGGACATGAAATCCAGTGTTTATCTCTGCTCTTACACATGGGTAATATTCACTTTTGCTATTTGTTTTTCACTTGGGCTGTTCTGTGAGTGTGAGGTTACAAGCAGAGGTACGGACAACCATATTTGTTCTTTTGTGCACCTTTTTTTCAACTACGTCAGCTAGCTCAAGTGATGGATGCTGTACCACAGTGAAATTTCTGATGCTTATACCAGCTGTGAGAGTGACTTCCAGTGTTCTGGGTGGCCCTTCCTTTGGCCTTCCCAGACCTGGTTCCTCTTGGGAACTTTGCAAAATACAGCAGATTCTCAGAGTTTTGATATTATGTGACCTGCAGCACTAGTGACTTAAAAATCTGTAAGCTGTTCACAGATCTCGTCTTTATTCACCTTGTAGAAGAGAATCAGGCTGTTCTGTATCCTCCAGAGTACCACTGCCAATGAGACATTCTGTAATGCAAGGCACAATCCTTTTCTGATGAGTGAAGGACGTACATGGCTAGAAGATTTCAGTTTCCATTCTTCTCAGTAGGAAAGAATTTCTGTCACTCAAGAACTTTGAATGGAAAGGATTCTGAACTTGATGAGCTTTCTTTTTATTCCTTGTGGGTGATGTTCAGAACAACAACTTAATCATGGGGAAATTCTTGTATTAGGATACAATATTAATAATTTCCCGTTCCCTTTCTTTAGCCATTTTGCTATTAATTTAAAAAAAATATTTAACCCATCATGACCTTGGTGACAAATCTGAGTTGCCAGGAGACTGAATGTGTAAGCAGAGGCTTTGCCATGAATGTTGAAGATATTAAACTGGAGGTTGTCTTCTCTATGCCTTTGATTTTCAGTGACACCAGCTGCTGTGTTGCTGAGTTGAGACATCTCAGATAATGGGCAGGATGACAAGCAACACAGATCCATATAATTGTTTAATTCTGAATAGGGAGCCCACTTGGCTTGAAAGGTACATTTGCTTTGGCTTCCAAACTTCCTATTTTTTCCCTTGAATGGTTTCATCCAGCATGCTTTCTCTTGTGCTGGTGTGTTTTCAGTTCCAAACATTTCAAGGTCTTTTAAAATTGAATGAGATGGAAGGTGTATCTCTTAAAGCTTTGCAGCACGTTGTACTTCTAAGTGAACACATGGGACGCGGGGTGTGATGTGTCAGTGGTGAAAGCTCTGTGTATGCTCAAGGGGTAAAGACTGTTTTGCTATGTAAGCTGCTGAATTTCCTTGTATTAACAGAATCTTGGTAGGTGTTGCATTTGCCAACATGTGTATTTTTAGTGATATTGATTTAATAAATGCTTACTTGCAACTCCTGTAAAAGAAATAGTTCCCTAGTTTTGAGAGGAATAATTCATAATTTGTTACTGTTCCCTGATGATGTAATATAGTAGATCCAATCCTGCAACCTTTACTTCTAGGGGTGTTCTGTAACTAAGCCTTCCAGATGGGATTATTTCAGGAAGCACAGTTGCATATGAATTCATCATGTTAATGTGTGCTTCACATTGAACGTGCAGGATGATGTGTAATGTATGTCAAATTTGTAGCACTCACTGGTTCTCTAAGATGTACACCCCAGTGCATGGGTAATCCTGGCCTTTTCTAGAAGCAGATTTTTGCTTAGTTAAGAAAAGTGTATGTTACTTTTGTACAGAGGAAGGAAAAATTCTCACTAGTGTCTGTGCCTTGCCATGAGTTGTCGGACGGCCCTCTCACCGTCTGATTTGTGGTCACTGAATATGACTTTAGTCTCCTCTATTACGGGACTTCTTGGCAAGTAATGAAAGGGTTCATACTGGAGGCAACTTTTAGGTGTGCTTATTTAACCTGGAGTCTTCCTTTAGTCCCAGAAATGCAGTTCTCCTGGGCCTCTCCTATAGAGGTATATAGAAGCAGGAAAAAGGCAGCTGCAAGTGTGTCTGTGCCAGAATGGAGACATAATCAGGGTTCTTAGTCTGTGCTGCTTTTTTGGATGCATCTGGCCAGTCAAAACCTTAATCCTTATTAATTTTCTGTGTAGGCCCAAAAGAGAAAAAATGTTAAAGGTATCAGTATTTTATATCCTTGCAGTTTTTTCTTGGCCCTGAGACTCATTTTGCCACCTACAAATGAAGGGAGGCAGGAGTCCAAATGTATTCTGCTTACATCCAAGTCTTGTGTTGCTCTCCATTTACAGCAGGAGTAGTATGATGGTTTTCTGTCACTCAGATGTCACTCAGATTCCTTCGTTCTCAGTCGTACACTGTTGATCAAGTTAACTGCAAGGTAGGATTCTTCCTAGGTGAATTCTGGATACCCTAAAAAAAGCCTGAATTCTACTGTATAGCCCATGTAGATTTGTTGGATAAAGCAGCAGCCACTTTAATTTTTTTAAGCACTGTAGTAAAGAAATCTTGTTCTGTTGACAAGTTCAGCATGAGTCTTGTGCAATACTTCTCTGTCTGCTTGGATCCTCCTCCTCCTCCCATCTGCTCCCTTCTCACTCTAAGGAAAGGAAACTCCGTTCTGTCAAAGCAATGTGCCAATGAAAAATGGGGAAAGACTTTTAAGAGCAGCTTTTGGATTAAACCATTCACTGAAATCAAAACAAATACAATCACAGCTCACTATAGTTTTGCGCTCCATACCTAGCAAAAGGTTAAGGCTAACATGTAGTAAGATGCAGTCTCTCCTGCGAAGGATGTGCAGTTCAAAAAGGCAGAAGAGGGAAGCAGAAAGGCAGAATCACTTACTAATGCCCATGTTTGGTGCTCCATGGCAACATGCTTCTTTGCAAGGAAAATGGTGTAAATACTTATTAGAATCGCAGAATGGTTTGGGCTGGAAGGGACCTTAAAGATCATCTACTTCCACGCCCCTACCATGGGCAGGGACACCTTCCAGTAGACCAGGTTGCTATTAACCAAAGGGATTCCCCAGCAAGCAAATTAAATGCCAGAAATTAAACAGGAGTGTGCGTTGTTTTTTTTCTCTGTAGGTAATTAGGGTAGCTACCATTAAAGTATCATAATTGAAATGGATGCTCTATAACTCTTCTGAAGTATGAGATACACCTCATTTTGAAGTATCCTGCTTCAGAGGTGGTGTATTTCTGTATGGTTACGGTTATTAGCTTTTGCATGCTTTGTGAAGCTGTTGCTTTCTAACTTTGAGGATTGTTACTTTCCACAAAGATCTTTCGATTGCTGCTGTACAATGCTGACTTGCAAATTCAGTGCAAGCATTTAAAGCCAAAGAACAATAAACTTGTATTATTGCAGGGACTTTGTGCATTCATTATGTCCCCAGGGCTGGAGCTCAAACCTGCCAATTGTCTTGACTAGCAATGAACGTGCAGAGTTTCACCCTAATCCTTAGGAAGCACGTGTCCACAGTGGGAGGTCTCTGTCCATGGGAGTTCAGGATTAGAGTTGCAGGGCTGGTTTTGATAGTTCAGCTTGAGGTATCGAAGTATGGCACTGCAGTCAGCTACAAAACACTGATAGGAAATGTGCTTATGCTTGCTTTATGCCTGGAATTTGGTTGGAAGATACTCGGGTGGATGTATGGGGTGAGGGCAGCAGAAATCGATAGACCGTTGTCTGCTGGAGATGCTGAGCCTGCAGGCTCCACAGCTGAGAGTGCTGGAAGAACTGTGTGGTGGGGCCGAGGGAGCTAAAACTGTGAGGTCCTGCTGGAGTCACCATGCCACACTCCCTGCTGCTGTGGGCACTCCACCTGATCCTCATCCCACACTTGTTGGGGCCCATGTAGCCATGAATTAGATGGTTTTCATTTATCTCTGTTAATAGGGTGTTCTAGATCCACACTCCTTGGCTGGCTGATAGCTTGTTTTAGTTTTACTGTCCAGTGTAAAGTCTTAGGATACGTGTCCTCCCCACGACCCTAAAACCTAAGCAAAACTTCTAAGTCAAAATTGGCTGATCTCATTGCAAAAGTGTAGGACAGGTATGGGGGCGATGATGTAGGTGACAACTCTGTGCATACGACTTGTCTGAAGTCTGGTTTGTGTGCTTTACCCAGTGGGATGACTTGGTTGCTCATGTACAGGATACACGGAAAAATCCAGGCACAAAGCAGTGTTTTATCCTGTGAAGAGCTGTTTTCCAGTCTGTTATGTAGCACTGTAAAATAGTCTGCTAAGCTGCATGGGTGTTGGATGGGAGAATCAAGCTTGACTTCAAGTCTGAATCATGTAAACTGTTAAACACCTGGCCAAGACAGTAAAATGTTGATGATGCTGCAGTGCTGCAAAGCTGTCAGTTGATGAATAAATGCCTTCTGCAGTATAACACACCTCCGTTTGGTGTTCTGTATGTAATGTGCAAAACCAAAAGGTGTTCCTAGATGCAGAAGCTAAAAAGAAAATAAAAAAAGTTTTGTTCCCTTAAATTAAGTAAGCACATGTTAAGCAGAAATTGCTTCCGTCTAATGAAATTTTTTCCCCTCAGCTTGGGGTAGATCTAATTGGTACATTCTCCGGTCCTAAACAGAAACTCTGCCAGAGGAAATCACTGACAAACAGTGCAAAACCATGTGATACATCACTATGCAGCGGATTTAAATACGTGTTTGGATTGCATGGTGCAGTGATCTGTCTTTGGTGTGGTGGGTTTTTTTGCTTCTTTTTTTTGTTGCTGGGTTTTGTTTGTTTGTTTGGTTTGGTTTTTGGTGCTTTTTTTTTTTAATTAAAGCTGTTCCATGGCTCAGAAGAGCTGGGGTTCGGCTCTTAGGCTCTCCCTAGCAAGAGCAATAGCTAAAAAGCCCCTGTGGAACTGTGCCAAGTAAGTGTTTCTGGAAGTGAACTTCCCTCCCTTCTCATCTAGTCAGCTGCCATCAACAGTCTGTAACTGTAAGTATGACTAAGGCTTGATCTCTCTCAGATCTGGTGAACCCGTGTCTGGAGGCTTCAGAACATGGATGGTGTGAGTTAGTTGTCTTACTGCTCTGGAATGTTCCTGGTGCACACTTTCACAGCAAATGAGATGCGTGACACTTGCATGGAATCCGGGTGGTTTCAGCCAAGATTTTTAGAGTTACTTTAAGATTATTCATTTTTTGTACACACGTGTCTTTGAGGGTCCAACTTCTTGAGTTGTTAAGGCAGTCTGAATTCTGTCCCGGTAGATGATAATCAGGTTTCTCATGGTGTATCAGATTGATTGCTGGCTTTGGATCTTCCTTTTCAAATTCTTACTGTTTTCATATTCTGATGATGCAGGATGATTATGTGATAATACTCCTCAGTGGCTTCTTACTTTCTGTCCAGATTGCAGCCCCTTCATTACATAGTTGTAAACGATTTATGCTAATTCTGATGTCAGAACCAGCGTACTCAGGCAGTTGCTTTATTACTTTAACCCTTAAGAGAAGCAGCTGGATCATTTTGAAAATGTGCATGATATATTGACACAGATTTGTGGACCATTTACATAATATCTGTAGGTGTACAAAGGTTTAAAAACAGATGTACAGGAATAACTTCTGGATGTCATTTGTCTCTTTCATGAATGTTCTAGGGCTACAGTGCAATAACAGTTTTTTTTTAATCTTTATATTATAATAATTGTAAATGTTAATACTTAAATTAATGTTCATTCCCCTTTAATAGAAGGCCAAGCAGTGGCTGCTAGTCTAGAATATAGTAGAAAGTATTTTTAAGTATCTCTGAATCTGGTTCTGAGATTACAACAATTTGTACCTGTTTTAAGGGTGGGGTAAAATAGCTTTTACTTGTCTCACTCCCTATTGCTCTTTATCGGAAGGGTCTGAGTGATCCTCAAAGTAAGAGATTCTCAAGGCCTTTCTTAACGTTGGGTTCCAAGGGAGCTGCTAAATAACTTCAACTTCCCTGTACTCTTTAACCTCAGCACTGCGTATCCACCCTGCTCACCCAGAAGTCTTGAGTGTAGCTGTATTTGATGATCTTCCAAGTTGTGTCAGTTGTGATTCACAGTTGAAAAGTTCAGGTGCATTATTCTCTGTATTTTGGACAGCCAGGGCAACAGAGAAGTGTCAGGGAACTTGATACTAGTGTTTAACAAACCATTCTGTGACAAAGGAGTAGCAGTAAGATGGATCACTTTGAACAGAGGGCGAGCAGATTTCTCTGCGGGGCATTACAGAACGATCTGAGGTTCTGATTAAGGTGGGTTATTGCCTTTACGAAGGGCGTAAGATGGCCCATTTAATTGTTTCAGTAAAAGTACAGCTGAACTTTTGATCTGGATGTTAAGCAATTAATTTCTCTACTATTACCCTCACAAAAATATTAATCGGGCATTCCTTTAAAACTCTTCTGGGCTGACCCTCATGAATTTGGTGTCGTCATCTCGGTGTCCTTTTTTGTGTTTTCCCAAAACTGCTTTAGCTTCATATTAGCCTTGCCTTGAGGCCTTTTTAAAGCTGAGCATCTCTTGCTGTTCAGGATCATTTGTGGTTTCTCTTCCAGACTTAGACTGGCACTTGACATGGAATATTTAGCCGTGGTGTTATTCTGATAAAACAAAGTCATCTTAAGGATAGCCTTAGCTTTTCTGTCATGCGTTGGCACTGCTGTTCTTCGTTGGTGGAAGGTGTCCCTGCCCATGGCAGGGGGGTTGGAACTGGATGATCTTTAAGGTCCCTTCCAACCCAAACCATTCTGTGGTTCTGTGGTAATCAGACTGGAACGACTGGCTGTCTTGTGCAACTAGGTGCCCAACAGAAAGAGGATGGAGTCTGTAATAATTCAGAGAAGTGGATGTTTCTTCAGAGTACCGCAAGCTGCACTGCACAAAAGTGGTCTGTAAATAACTTCAGCCTCCCGTACACGCAAATCCTCCGTCTTCCTCAGTGGGTTGGTTCAGAACAGCAGCAACAAACGAAAAGGGGGGAAATAGGCTTGTAAAAAGCACAAAAGGTGCTTCACTTTCCTGAAACACCAGCAAGGCGTTTCTCCTCTGAGAATCATTTTACCAAATTTGCCTTCTGTATGACGTGAAGTTGAAATAGGCATCGTAAAGATGACCAAGAGGAGGGAAATATACTGGCTTTGTGTCTGAAACATGTAGAAACTTTGTGTAAATGTGATAGCTGAAAACAGACGGCTTTTTTCTGGGAAGAGAGGTGGAACAAGGCACTGGATTTTCCAAGAGGTAGATATTTTGTGTATCTTTGCCAGATTTGAGCCAAATTAGCTGAAGTGACATAGTGAGGCTTCCAGCACGCGTTTTATAATCCCGAGAATGGGGAACATTTGCATGAACACTTCAGCAGTGTATGCAAATCTTGGTTATTCTCCATAAAGCTCTTAAAATTAATTCTTACGTAGTTTCTTGCCTCTGGGATGGTCATACAAACGAGTTACACAAACTAGACCAGAAGTCGAGTACCTTAAAGGACTTCTCAAACTAAGGTGGGTCTTCCACTCTGAATGCATAGTAGGTGGATCTCAGTGATGATCCTGCTTATTTCTGAACTGGCTTAGAAGTATTTGTGCTCTTCAAATGCAGTATTTAAGTGCAGTGATGAAACTAAAAAGGTGAAATATGTTACAGTGGTCAGAACACCCTCTCAGAAGTGCCTGTGATAGACAGCTTCAGAGGCAAGTTTTTACTTAATCATCTGTTTTATGCTGTGGTCCAAATGCCAGCTCCTGCGTTATCCTTGGATGTAGCAATGTCCAAAACCAGCATAGTCCCATGCAATCCCAGTGATGAGCTGTGTTTATATTATCATGATTCCATATTTAGGGTTTATATTTACGTTTCAGTTTAGATTGAGGCTGGGTGCAAATGTTACGCTGGGTTTGCTCCCTGTGCAGAGGGCATAGCCTCAGGGGTTAGTGCAGCCCTGAGGGTTACGATGTTGGCTGCAGGGCAGGAGCAAAATTTCACCTCCTCAACCCATAGCTGTGTTGGTGTCTGGGCTCTGTACAGAGCTGGCAGGGACCTGGTTTGAAGGGACATATTGTCAACAGCCTCTTCTCAGCTACCTCTGAACCTGCAAGCCTTTGCTAGGGTCTAATGCCTCATATGATAATTAAATGTGTGTAGATCAACTTAAACTGTGCCTGATGCTTTTCTGTTGAGCAGCATTTAATTCTATGTACTTTAGAAGCATGTTTACCCAAAGGCCTCCAGAGATGCCTTTCATGGTTGGATGCAGACAAAGCAAAGCTGACTGCTTTTCCTGCTCCTGGGTGTCAGGTAGCCTTTAAGTGAGCTTGGCCCTCTCGGAGGTATCTGTTCCCTGTGGTACAGTGGTGGGAAGCTGTAGCTCAGAAATTATTTGGAAATTTCAGTCACACTGATGGCGCTTTACCATGCCAAAGATTTCAGACACCTGCTTGCAGCCCTGAGAGGCTGGACTGACCTTGGGTTACCCAACATCCGACTACATGGCTAGTTAATGATAGAGGAAATCTGACAGATATGTGCCTAATGTACAGGGATTCACCTAATGAAGATAACACCTTCTCCTTCCCAAATAGCTCCCTTGTAACATTTAGCTACCTAGCAACTACTGCTGTTTATGAATGAAGCAAGTTGATTCCACAGCCCTTCCCAACCCGTGTCTGGCTCACAAAATGAAAATGATATTTTAGTGTTTTATAGACAACAGCAACAATACTCATGGTACACAGGTAAAACTGCTGCTACACTAGATAAAATACAGCATCTCATTTTTGCAGAAGGCTCCTTTTCTATCAACTGAAAGTACCTTGTAAATGATAGGGTTTGCCAGGAAGTGACCAAAAGCAGGAGAGTAAATTCTACAGTCATACTTTTCCATTCCTTATTCATCATGTCTTTCTCAAGACATGAGGAGGCAGTGATGGCATATCATTTTGATACCTGATAAAGTAGTCTCATTTGGTCAGGGTGAGAATTTCTAAGAGCTGAAAATGCTACTTTAAATGATTGCTCTGCCTGTAGTTAACAGGAATTCATCCCAAAGAGCCAAATAAGCATATTATTTTGTCATGGCTAGTCAGTTTTTCCATGTATATTTAAAAGGAGGGTAATTTTCCCATTCCTGTTTTAGAATGTTCCTTATTCTGCCTTTATAATTTTGTCCATTTCCTCATTAGTGCTCCTTTCAGAGCCCAAACATGTCAGCAGTGACACCATTATCAGCCTGAAATAAATGAACAAACATTCTCATCTTCAGTTGTGGTTTGCCTATGACAGCTATTTTTAATTTTGCAGCTGCTGAAGACTAAGGCAGATGAGATGGATTTGCAACCAATGATTTGGCACCTGTATCACGCAGCTACTTTACAAGTGTTCTCATAGGTGTGAGGAAATGTGGGGATTTCCAGAGGGGTCTCTTCACGTAAGTAGCGCTTCTGGAGAGAGAGATAGCATGAGGCCAAACACTGGTAGCAGAAGGCAGGTATCCTGCTGGTATAGCATTTGTTTGCAGGTATTGAAATTGGAGTACGAGATGGCAGCTAATTCTTTTTTCACCAAGTGTGAATATGAGCTGACAGCCTTGTGCCCTCGTCTGTATATTCTAAGCAATACTAGTTCCAGGGGGTCCTGAACCTCGAGGATTTTTCTTTCCTGGAAGAGAAAGGGACATTTTGGCCTCAAGGAGCAAGTTCTGTTCTTCCCAGCCTTGACCCCTGTTTCAAAACCAGTTTCACAACTCAAGAGTTGAAGATCAAATTGCAGAATACCAAAGTGCTGCAGTGACTTTTACTCTGCTCTCGTGAGACCCCACCCGCAGTTCTGCGTCCAGCTCTGGGGACCCCTAAATAAAAAGGAGATGGACCAGTTGGAATGAGTCCATAGAAGGCCACGAAGATGCTCAGAGGCCTGGAGCACCTCTGCTATGGGGACAGGCTGAGAGAGCTGGGCTTGTTCAGCTTGGAGAAGAGAAGGCTCCAGGGAGACCTTATAGCACCTTCCAGTACCTGAAGGGGCTACAAGAAAGCTGGGCAGGGTGTCTTTTTACAAGGGTCTGTAGTGACAGGACAAGGGGTAATGGGTTTAAACTGAAAGAAAGTAGATTTAAATTAGGTATCAGGAAGAAGTTCTTCCTGGAGAGGTTGGTGAGGCACTGGGACAGGCTGCCCATTGCAGCTGTGGATGCCTCATCCCTGGATGTCTCTGAGGCCAGGCTGGATGAGGGAGGCTTTGAGCAACCTGGTCTAGTGGAAGGTGTCCCTGTCCATGGCAGGGGCGTTGGAACTAGATGAGCTTTAAGGTCCCTTCCAACCCAAACTGTCTGTGATTCAGGGAGGTGAACTGAGGTGACCACCACTTGCAAAAGTGACCAAGCATGGAAGGCACCATGGGGTGTGGGTGTAAAAATGTCTTAAGTACCCACATGCTACTTCACCTAACCTGAGTGCTTGTTCAGGTCTCAAAATGCCTCTTTTGTTTTTGTGTGAATATTTCTGTAATTTATCATTTCCCGTGATAGAAGTTAAGATACGGGAGTTCATTTAATTAGTACCCCTGAGTGGTGTGGGCTTAACAGATGGTTGGTAACAGTCCTAAATTTTCTTAGATGCTGAAACACAAAAGACTTGGATCTGCAGCTCTGCAGAGTCAGAAGTTAGTGACATGCAGAACCCAGCCTAAATGGTGAACTGTTTGAAGTTTTAAATGCTAAGTTGCGTGGTTTGGGATTGAAATATATTTTGAAAAATCTTATTTAATTTTTTTTTTCTTTAACCTTTTGTCCAAAATGGATTACATATTTTTTAATCTTTCCCCAAAAATTCAGCAGCAGTGGTGCATGTGTGTTTCCACTGCACTTTTAAATCCATGTTAGTGGATCCAGGTGCTTGGAAAGCTGTACAGTTTTTTTATCTTAATGATCCATAAAGAACAGTTTAGCAAGGTCTTGGAAGGTTTTAGAGCTTCATAAGCCATCATTCTGGTTTTTATTTTGGCAACTACTCCGTTGGTTTGCAAACTTACACTAAATTTTGACTTGCAAATGTGATATTAACTATAGTCTAGAAGGTTCAGCTAATTCCATGCTCTTGACCCTACTTGTAATTAGGTAGTTAAATACTTATGCAAATGATCTTAGTTTCATGTGCTATGGTTGTGGAAAAGCAGTGCAAGTAGTTAATTTTCACTTGTCTTGAGCATCACTGAGTACTGTTAATTATCTTGATAATGCTAACTTAGTTGACATTCCTGTTAATTATCTGACCTGTTGAATAATCTGTCATATGTCCTTGGAATGTTTTGATCCTGTCTCTCTGAGAATAGTCTTATTTCTGTAAATGGGATTTCTAATAGAGGAAGTTGCTATACAGCAGAAGTATTACTGGGCGAGAGCTCAAAAAGAGAGTGAAATAATGTAACTTTGAGGTGCAGTAACTGCATTAAAAGTGTTCCAACTTAACTCCTTTTTTCAGTTTCATAAGAAATAAAAAGGTAGTTACTGCTGTAGCATCTCAGAGAATCTAAAGGTCTAGAACATCCTGTTGAGAGGATGTGTTAGTTATGCAGACTAAAACTGTGGAACATGCTTATTCTCATCAAAAGTAATGAGGACTCCATGTCTTGATTCTGTAAATAACTCACTACCCATCTCTTGCATTCTGGTGACTAACAGGCCTTTCAAACAGGTTCATTTAGGTACAACTGTCAACATATGGCAGGCATCTCCAGTGTGTCCCCGTCCCCTATGACTTGATGATACTGAAGTGGGTAATATACCTTTCAAAACATCAGCAGGCCAACTTCACCTTGACCTGCTAGCTAGAAATAAGAAAATATTCCTGCCTTTATTTTTTTTTTTTTTTTCCCCCCTAATCCATAGTCAAGCCCTAGCAAGATTTTGAAAATCTGGAGCTCAGGATTATCAGAGACGCTGATAATCCTGAGCTCCTGATAAGCAGCAGAGAGGCTGATTTGCAGTGTGTATTCCGTGACTCTTCAATGGGAAATTGCACCTTGGCTGGGAAGGCTGGTTCCCTCTTCCTTTTGTGAGTACACTTTGTGTATCCTTGATAAGAGGTTGTGTGGGTCTCCTTGTAGTGATGGGCTGCATGTATGTATTTCAGCTCCTCTTTATCAGCTAGGCAGGACATGGGTTTCTCGCACAAGTTGTGACCCACAGTGCCTCCAGCATCTCACTAAATGACACTAGCTGAAACTCAGGCAGAGCTGAGACTGTTTTGTCCCCTCAAGACATTGGATTTTTGTCTCTGACAAGAAAGCCCACACTTGGCCGATGTTATCTTTAGAATAGCAGGAAGTGAGAAGCTTGGTTTCATAACTAAATAATAATAAAGTTAGGTTAATGAGGCCACGAATCATTTGAATGGTTCAGCTCCGTGTGCATGTGCTGCATGCTAAGAAATTCCCAAAAGAATTTGCAGTGATTTAAGCAAAAAGCTGACAGGAAGTTAATCAGTTGTCTTTGATCTTTGTGTTTGATTTTTGGGTGTGTTTGTTCAAGATTGGGAAGGTATTGAAGTAATGAAATGAAGATGCAATAATAGCCCAGGGAAACATGCTTATGCTACTGCTATTCTGTCTAGCTCAAATAAAATAGCAAGGACGTAGCATATTCTATATGTTTGTTCAGTATCAAGCATGAAGCAGTCAATAATACCTGCTTCAGGCTCCTGCTTAGGGTCCTGTAATAAGTTCTTGCTCTGTCAAATTCCTGTCTTCCTCTTCCACTGTCCTTTATGTAGTGTTGTGTCTAAATTTGCCAGCTCGCTTCATGGTATGATCCTCGCAGGATACTTTGGATTGAGAATTGCAAATACAGCATCTTGGCCTTTTGAAAGAAGGTGTCTTTTAAACTTGGAACATTTTTACTTATTCCCTCTTGTCTTATGCCTTCCTAGGCTTACCTTAGTGAGAGGTCTTAATGAGACTTGGCTGTTGTTCCTGTTAGGTGTATTGTCAGTAGAGGTAATTAGGGCTGCTATTCCATTGCTTGTAACATTGAATGGCTTTGAAAACCTGTTTTGCAAGAAAAATACTGCAAAACATATTGTAGGCATCAGCAAATGGGAAATCAAGCCAAGCATTTATATGTTTATATTCACGATACAGTTGGGTTAGGGCTTAAACTCCATTGCAGAAAACATTTCACTCGTTTTAGACAAAATGATTTGCGTGTGTCTTTTTATCCATATGAGAAGACTGGCTGCATCCCTGGCAGTGAATAAGTTAACCTACTTAGTGTTTTGTGTGTAGGCAGCGTGCAGTTCCGTGAGATTGCAGTGGGCAATGAAGCAGCAGAATTCAATTTGCAGCAGTGACCTAAGAGGGACTATTTTTAGTAATAAAATAGGTCAGGGGATGTGGTAGTGCAGACTGATAAATGAACAGTCTTCCCCTTCACTTGTGGGGCTTGTTTTTGTTCTCCAGTATAGCAGCTCTGGGATGGGGGAAATGAGATTCAATACTGTCACGTGATTAGTGTTAGAATTCCTTTATTGTGAAGCAGTGGCAGGAAAAGTGCTAAGTTTTATTTCAGTGAAGAAAGATTGTAACTAACTACTTTGATTAGGGATTCATGGAAGGCAAAACCAACTAGGGAGCAGGGTGTTTTGAAGCCGTTGCTCAAAGCTGGCTTTAGCGCTGCTGGAGGTCTTACGTTGCCGTGTTGTCCATGTGACAAGCAGTTCTTGCTCTCCTTTTCTTTCCACTCTACTAGCTGTTCTTGTGTGCTTTTTTAGCTTTCTTCTGTTCCCAGTGTGCTTTCTCAGTGATTTATGCAGATGAGTGCCAGCATCTTCCTCTCAGGGTGTCAAAGATGAAGCACAGCCCTACTCTGTTCCTTGGAGTCTGTGGGCGCTTGGAGGAAGTTTGCAAAGGATCTCTTCAGCCAGTTCTTGTGACACAAAGCAGTCCAAGTCTCTTTTTAGCACTGTTACTTGACCTTTGCATTTCCACACTCCTTTGGTTTCTCTGAAATGGTATTTCAGAGCAAACTTGGGAAGTACCTCTTGCTAGTCTGTGTGCTGATAAAAAGTGTCCTGCTGTTAATCAGCAGTGTGGCAAAATCCTTATGAGCTCTAGTCATGGAGCAGTGTATGTTGATGCAAATATAAACAGCAGGAAAACAGTAACTTTGGACCTAAAGCCTTTTTTTACCCTGAAAAAGGAATCATTAGGAGGAAGCAAGTGATCTCCACTCCTGGCTGTAGGTGAATGGGTATCAATGTGTGACACCATGTAACAGAGTATAGTTGTAGGATGCTCAGGTTGCTGCTGAAGCTGTCTCCAGGAGTTAATGAGCCCTAATGAGTTCTGGTGGGATGCACTGTGATGCCCAATTCTCCTGCTTTGGAACTAAGCAGGTATTTCCCTGGGGGCTGCTTCATGTTGTGTGAATGTACATGCCTGTGCGGGTGCTCATTTGTCCATTCCTGCCTACGCTGCGCTGTGAAGCACGGATATGGTTGTACGATACGGGGGAGAGATGCCCTTAAACTTTCCCTTACTTTCATCTCCCATTCTAGCAGGATGTGTTTAATATTCTGACCTGTCTAATTAGGAGTATGATGAAGTACCATCTTAGCAGAGTTTTTATAGTGCTTAAAAATCCTTGGATAATATCACTTTGTCATATTTATAAGGAAAGTAAGCTAAACATTGATCACTGGCATAGAAATTGTAAGCTCAGGCTGTCCTTGGCCCTTTTTTTTAAGTTTGTAAGTTAGTTGTGTGTTGTCCTTTAGAATAAAAGAGGTTAATAAACAGCTAATTAATTTCCATTTTTAATTTTTGTATTTTTCTACAGAGACCAGTTTCTGTATTGTAAATAGGCACCGCATACCTCAGATAACCACTAAAGAGCCATGTCGCTTCATATTTGAATTTCATGTTAAAAAGAAAAAAAGACTTCCAGTGGGATCAATACAGTGGAGATATTCTCAGCAACACAAGAATCTTGAGGGGGCTTTTGATCACATTTTATAATCCATGTAACTTAATGTGCTTCTAAGGGACATCTCTCAGTAAGAATATGCTATCCTGCACTTTCCTTTCTACAGAAAATGTCAGTGATTAATTTTTTTTAACCTGTTTTGCAAATGAAAGCTTGACAATATCATTGCATATAAGCTCAGTCATTTGGTCTTTCTGTCCACCCCAGTCTTCATGGGAGCTGTGCTTTCATGACAGTTCACAGCCTGTTCACTGCACACCTGTGAGCAGAGCACGCTGAGCCAGGAGCTCACTTTAGGTGTGCAGGGGAAGAAATCCACAAATGCTTGCAGCTTCTCTTAAGAGCTTTTAACACTACAGTCCATCCTCCCCATCTTCTCCCACCCTACAGATTACTAGCCTGTCCAGTATCTGATGTGCTGTGCTGCGTTCCTTAAATACCATAAAATGGAAAACTGGCACTCAAAAGGTACCTGGGCCCATCTTTTTGTTATTAGCATTTAATGGTGGTTTGAAATTTAGTGGAAGGTATTTGTTCTCTATTAGGAACTAATTTATTTTAATTAATTTTTGAGAACTCTTACTTTTCTTCGCTTCTTTGTGTTTTCTCAGCATGACAGAATCAAAAACCAATTTGTGCCAGAATAATAAGCTGGGAAGATGGCTTGCTTTCTCTCGTGTGAAATCGTTTGGTGTAGATATCACTAGTCGACTGTGTGTGGTCTGCCTTGCTCTGAAATTTTTTTCAGCTTACTAGGGGGGTATGATGATATGGCTGTAGGTCTGGTGGGAAAGTCAGCGATGCTGTGGCAATGCTCAGTGTCTCTTCAGGTGATGAGGAATTCCAGCTTCTCTCTGCTGTATAGAAAAGTACAGGTCGAGCTTTTACATTTAAGATCATCTCCTCGACACAGGAAACAAAACCAGCCATGCAGTGGGCTTCTCGTGCCCACAATAAAGGAGACTGCCTTTGACAGAGGTGGGGTTTTGTGTGTGGTGTTTTTCTTTACTCCTGACATGCATCCCTCAAGCCTGGCTAACTCGCTGTGGTGGGTTCACCTGGCTGGCTGCCGGCTGCCCTCTGCCTCTCCTCAGCAGGATGGGGTGGGGGCATAAGGTGAAAGAGCTCGTGAGTTGAGATAAAAATGAGGAGATCACGTGCCAATTACTGTTGTGGGCAAAACTGACTCGGTTGAGGGAAAATTAATGCAATTTATTGCTAATTAAAATAGAGTTGGATGGTGAGAAACAAAGGCAAAAACTAAACCATCTCCCTCCGCTCTTTTTTGCCCCAGGCTT
>NW_010274007.1:102805-115138 GCF_000690775.1 Eurypyga helias
GAGGGAGGATCCCTGCTCCAGCGGCCCGACCTCCCCCTGCCCTCCTTCCCTCCGGCCGGGCTGCCGGCAGGGCTGCTCCTCGCTCCTGGCCGCCTGTGCGGCCTCATGCCCTTGCTGGAGAACGCTTTGGCCGAGACACCCCAGCTCCACTGTCAGGGTGGCCGTGCCCTGTCCTGGGCCCTCGGGGAACAGCTCGGGGCAGGCCCCGGCCGCCTCCCTCAGCGCCTCACAGCGCCTGGGCCCGCGTGGCAGCTCCGGGCTCTGAGGCACCAGCAACCGAAAGAGGTAGGAGGCATGGCATCTGAAGCAGTAGTGCGGTTGCGGGGATCTCTAGAATGGTATTTTAAAAATAACCAACAATCAAAACCCACTTAAAACCACAAAAAACACTAGGCTGAGGTACAGGAGGAGGAGTAGATCCTCTTCCTGGTGCTGTCAGCAGTGTGTTCGTTGAGGTGAGGCAAGTGATCTCCATGATGTGTTCCTCCCTTGTTCCTTTGAAAAATGGAGACAATGGTACATGGTCTCCTTTTGGTGCTTTGGGGGAAGGATCTGTATTCATCAACTCCAAACTCCTGACCAAAGTAAGGTTTTCATGGGAAGTCTCTGGCCTGGACTTGCTCTGGAGGTGTGCAAATGGAGCGATGTGGTTTGGGCTGACTGTGCGCTGTTCAAACAGCAAATCCTGGCTTTCTGTATTCTAGATGTTTTTCCAGCCAAAAAGCTGAGTGAAAAAGTAAGATTTTTGTCATCACTCTGAAAATCCCAGGCCTCATTCAGCTCAAAGACTTTCCAGAATAAGTAGCTCAAGTTTCCTTGAACTATGTGGTTGTAATCCAGAGGTGGAAAATGTAGGATTTTCACGCTAGGTATGTTCAAAGCCAATTTACACTTAAACAATCATCCTTTCCTCTTGATTTATGTTCCTGTACACACATTTGAGCAGGGGGGAAACTGAGGTACGGAAAGAGGATGAGATCTGCCTATGTTACTTACTAGTAGTTCAGTGGGAATGGCAAGAATAGAAACCATGTTGCTGAGTTTCAGGTCAAGTCACAGGTAAAACTTGTCCCTCTACTTCTCTCTTAATTGCTGCTTTTTCAGGTCTTTGGTGTATGACCTCCTGTGTTCATGGAGATGCCCATGTCCTCGTCCTGCTCTTCATAATATGGTCAGGGGTGTGGATTGTCGGAAGAGGGTGGAAGCATAGTCCCACAGTGTGACACAGCAATGGATTCTGAGTGTTGCTGGTAGCATGACAGGACCTACAAAATTAATGTGCTAGCTGGAAAATACAAAACGTATCTCGGTTCTTCCTTTAGGCTCTGAATCTTCACGGGGCAAAGCGGTGCCTGTAAATCAGTGCTTCTGGTGTTGACTGTCACTCCTAGGTGTATTGCCTAAAGGAGGCAGCTTGTTTGAGAAACAGATGAACAGCATTGTGCGGCTGCAAGGGGTAGCAGTCTCTGTCCTCCCAGCAAAGTCATGGTGTCCTGATGGGACCCTTGTAACATGTTTCTGCTGTGCTAAAGCTAAGAAATTCTGTGGTGAACTCCAAGGCAAATGTAGGTGGATTTGCTTATATTTAAGGCGTTTTGTAGAACAGCTGCAGCTAGGATAAGGGCAGGTCATTGTCTGTACTTACTGTGTGGGGAGCAGGATATCTGCGACTGCAAATTCTACTGGAGTAGCAAGCTTGTTGACTCGCCTAACATAGTGTTTTACAAAATAATCTTTGTTAGGGATTTCCCTCCCTCCTCCCACCCTCAATTATATTTCATCACTTTTAATTCCTACTGTTCTGTTACAGAGCCAGATGAATTGAGGATGTCGGGGTTTTTTTGAGCAAAACCAGTACTTTGTTAGTTTAGTACTGGTTTAGTACTAACTTTAGTTGTACTTTCTCTGGACTCTTTAGTTGGACTCTCTCTGCCTTCCTGCCTACTGCCCTGCTGCTGTGCATGGCCAAACAGAGCTAGCAGCAGCTAGGCACAGTGCTCCAAGCTGCCGTTCACCGTGCTCCCAGGATAACTTTGAATTAGAAAAGGTAGAACCTAATTTTGTGCATCATCTTAAATGGTGAGTTTCAGGGGTTTGTCCAGCGTATGCAAAGTTGCCTTGTTACTATTTAATGCGTGTAGTTTCTACAGAGCCTAGTGTGGCAGGGTCCTGGTTCATGTTTGTAGGTGTTGGCGTGCAAAACTGATAAATGTTGGGTAAGTGTGGACTAAAGACTTGATGGAAGCAGTGTGTGCATGCAGGTGGAAACTGCTTTTTGAAAATTTGGCTCAGAAATGGTATCTCCATTACAAATGGGAGTACATGTGCATTTTGTTGCATGCAGGGAAGGTTTTGGCTATTGTTGAAGCCGTTTGGGAGGAGGAAAATTGGGTTTATTCCCAGGTTTAGAGGTGACTTGAAAGGATTTATGTCAAATTAAAGATCTTGCTGTGCAGAAACTTTGATTAGTAAGTTCACTCCGGAATCATAGCTGCAATAATTGTAAGTGGAGGCAGAGTTTTGACCATGAGTCACCTTGTAGGGGCTCTCCTCACTGCCCTTCTTAAGAAAGTGGAAATCTGGAAGAGAGGAATTCGTGTGACCTTTCATTACCAAGCTGGCACTAGAAATTGGCACTAGCTAGACCCTGCTGTTGGAAAAGGCCTGGAGAATCAGCACAGTCCTTTGTGCTCAGTTGGTGCTAGTTTAGGTCACAGGTGTGTACATATCCAAAGGGAAAAAAGCAAAACAGTAACTGTGATTTCAGCAGGCAGGACTTCAGCAGTAAGGACTGTGGTAGAAACAAGAAGGCTAGGGAGTGTCAGGCAGCCTTTGTCCTTGAGTGGCCTTCTAGATTTAAAGGTTTTGAGTAGGACTATTATTTGGAACTTGGGGATAATCCAATCTTATTAGAACAGTCTTGTTTTTTGCCTCCTCTACCTAAATTTGATGATGGGTTTCTGTGAGGAGCACACGTGGCTCCTTCATTGAATCACGTGGTTGCGAAGTTCAACAGAAGCAGTATTTGGACGTTCCTAACTTTGTAGTTAAAACTGGAGAAAGAGGAGGGAATTACTGGGGTCTAGTAGCCGGTCTTTGGGGAAAAAAAACATTGAAACTGAAACGCAAAGGAAGTTTGACTCTGTTTTTCAGCCTTCAGTCAAACCGCCGTTTCTTTTCTCCATGGTCTCTTGCTTTGAGCTTTTCCAGAGTTACTGTTTCTTTTAATTTAGTCCATTGTTGCTCACAGTATTGAATAGTAAGTGAAAATTCTCAAGATGCCTTTGACAAAATTTTAAGAAGTTACCCCTGAGTCTGTAACTCAGAAGCCCCATGGGTCCCTGATGGGAAGCAAGTGTGAGAGCTTCAGGCAGTGCTAACTTTCTGAATGTCTGATATCTCTGTTTGTACTAAGTTTGACCCACAAAGAGAAGAGCTAGAACCCTTTCTAGAAAGTTGAAGTTATCCATGCTGAATACTCACAGGCAGTTCTGACCCATAAAGTAAATCTTCTGACATTAATGTGATTTAGAATTAGAAACCTGGAAAGAACAATATGTTCTTAAACAGTATTCTTAAACGACACTTAAATTTTAAATAACATTAAACTATATTGTAAATGGTTAAGAATTAAAGAAGCAACCAATTGGTAATGTAGGCCTTGAGCAAAGTACAATATAAGAAGCACTGAAAAATGTTTCTTTGCATGATTAAGAGAGTCTGGTCTGCTGGTTTGATTTATTGGCTGGCTGAATGAATTCATTAATTGTGTATGACTACTTTTACTTCTGGGTGGTCGTTTTTCATTTCAGATTTCATTACTAGATGAACTTTTCCTAGGGATGTTCTTATCATCCAAAATTAAATACATGAAAATATTAGGGAAGCTAAGCCCTCCCTTTTTATATCAGTATTTTTCATACCATGGTTTTACATACTGCAGAAAAATTCACTTAGGGTGCAATAAGCTAGGTTTCCTCTGCCTGTGCTCACTACTTGGACACAAAAGGTATCTTCTTAATGCAATATATGCTATGTTCTGTATTGTGTTTTTCAAAGTATTGGCGTGGAGCTAGAAAACCTCTTTTTTAATTAGATGAGGAAGAATGAGGCAAAGACTTGTTTCTGAAACACTTTAGATGTATATAAAGCACTCAACATTCAAACACCATTGTGACTACATTTGTAGAATGAGACATCTAGATATGCAGATCAGTGAGAGGTAAGGAGAGAGAACATTTGTAAGAAGTCAAATGACTTAGAAGAGATCCTGAACATCTTGGCGTGTAGTTTGAATGCTGTTTTTTATAGGAAAGACTCATTTCCTGGACAGCTTGCAAACAGTATGGTCTACAAACACACCTCTCTTCAAGGATCTTTATGCTTTCAGCTGCATGGAGAAACAGCACTTCAAGGAGCATTTAATACCACTGCTGTCTACAGTTAAAGGTGCTGTTCCAGGGCATGGTCCATCTCCTGGAAGGTAGTGGAGCAGAACCTCTGTGGCTTGCTGGTCCCTCTAGCCAGAGGGTGGCAGCCCCTGTATGGGCTCTGGGTCCATAAGAACAGTGGTGTGGATGTAGCTATTAGGAATTTATTTAGTTCTAAAGTATGTTTCTAAAAGCGAGAAGAAGAGAGTGTAGGGAAATTCACATGTGCTACCTTTTCTTTCTTAGCCCTCATTTTGGGATTGTTAGTCTGCAGGTGGGAGGCAGAGCTGTTTAAGTCTACAGAGTGGGGACTATATCATTCCTCCTTTCCCCCTCAGTTTTGGCTTATCCTGACCTGTGATTGTGTAGCAGATGGGGTGGGTGAATCCCCAGGTCAGCTTTGTGGCCGAAGAGGCTACTGCGATACTTTGACAAATCTGTTCTTGCCTGTGGGCTCTGACACTTCCGGTATTACTTAGTGTGTTTTCTGTGAGAAAAGTCTCTGCTGATGTAATATAAAAAAAGGAAAGGATGTGACTGAGGTAACTCTTACCCTCCCATAAATGTATGGATGTGAAGGGCAGGAGCCTGGGTGGGAAGCACTGATCCTGCTAGCTGGCCTGGCTCCATTCAATGCCAGCAAATTGTAATTACTAGCCTTTCATGATCCCTCTTACATGTTTTATTTTTTTCTCGACTTTCACCCTACTGGTACGTATCTGCAATGTCAAACTGCCATTTACACCTACTGTCCAAAACTGGAATAATGGTCCATGCTCCTCTTTGTCAGTTTGAGTCAAACCAGTATTGTCTTCTCAGCAAATAGGCGTAGCATGAGAAGTTACTTTCAGCAGATGAGCCCAGCTGTTGGAATTGCAGACTGAAATTTGATCTGTTGTGGTTGAGAGGATTGAGGCTGGAAATGTGAAAGCTTCTTTTGGGGAACATATTTAGCATTTATGTGAGTGTCTATGTATGCGTGCATCTAACACAAATTACACCGGTGCATACCTGCACATACTATAAAGACGGCTCAGATTCATGAGATCGAGGATGTCTTTTTGATTTTTTTTTTTTTTGCTAGTATTTATTTGGCTTCATTATAGCTGAATACTCTGCTGTTCCTGACTGTTCTGTGTCTAACCTGAGATGAGATCTTACTTGCACCTTTTGAGGTCCCTGTCACCCCTTGATGCTTGGAGCAGTGCTGGAATGTAGCAGCAAGGGGCAGATGTCCCTGCTGTTCCCAGCTGCTGCCTCCCTTACCCTGGCCTCCGGCTGTTTGCCGAGAAGTGTTTGCTTGCTGGTTTGGGGTGAAGGGGAAGGATACTAGTAAGACAACACAGCTTTCAGTCCAGGGAAGACAGAAGATGAGATATTTGGACAAATTCATCATTTTCTGCAGCTCAGTCTTGATCTGACCTCACTTGCCCTTAGCAACAAAAAGCCCTGTTTAATGTTTGTTATTTTCCACTCTTCTCCTAATAGCTGTCTTAGACCCCCTAAAGGGTATCAGCCATCTTCTTAAGGACTCAAGACAGAGATTTTTATCTCAGTTCTGGGCGATGGATGTGTTTGTGCAGTGAGGCACTTAGGGACCTCTCTAGAAACTCAAGTGTCTTTAAGGGTATCGGATCCTGCAGCCAGAATGTGGTGAGTCAGCACTAAGGATAGCAGAAGTTTAGTTATTTCCTCCTCTTCACTGCAACTGCAGCACGTCACTACATAATTTCCCTCCTATTGAGTAAGTTTTGATGTAATTTGCTTTTTTTAAAAAATATTTATTCAGTTGGGAGCTGTCTGTAATTTTAGACTGCTTATGAGGCTTTTTTCTTAGTATCGTCATACTAGGGGAACTGCAGAAATGGTAAAGATGTAGGCCTTGGCATAATGCCTTGACTTCCAGGGTGTGTAATGATGTCAGGAGAATTGCACCCCCTCAAAGTGAGCGTACTGTGAGGAAAAAGATGATACAGAAAAATGGGACAGATTCTCTTCACAACTGCCAAAATCAGTGGCAGAACGGAGCTTTCAAAAATATCTGCCATATAAGGAGTAGTTTTGGACCTCTTTTGGATTGTTTCTGGCTAACTTATCACCTAATCCAGTGTGAAAAAAAGAGAGAGACTGGGCTGAACTTCAATTCCTATGCATAGAGGGGTAACTTAATGACAGTTTGCTTTGTTTTTGTGGGAGGTAAGCCAGATTTATCATGGGCTTTGCTGTTTTGGTTTTTTTTTTTTTTTTTTTAAGTTTCTGCTACGGTGTCTCTTTACATTCCAAAATAAGTGCCTTTATTTAAAACAAAACAAAACAGAAATCCCTACTCCATGTTGAAAATGATACATTTTAGAAATAACTCATATTGCTACTCCCCTTTCTGTTCCTTTGTTCCAGTATTTCATTTATTCAAATAGAAGGAAGTTCCTTGGGAAGGCACATGTGCTGCTGTGACTGGATTTCTCTCCAGGAAAACTGCTGACACAAGGATCTATCCCTTCTGTAGGCAGGTAGGAACACAGAAGCCACATGCTGACTGCTCCAGAAGGGCTGGATTACAGCCAGCACTGCTCAGTGGTGAGCCCAGGATGGTGACAGCCTATAGGATGAGAATGAGATTTCGGAGCACAGGAGGTGCCTGTCCTAAAGCTGTAATCCATTGATAAGTCTCAAATTGAGGACTCAGAATAGCTAGTTAATTATTTAAATGCTCACTTGACCCTAGCTACATCTAGTTCCAGACTCAAATTAGGTATTTATTTGTGTACTGTGTTTCATATGCATGTGTGTTAACACAAGTCATACCTCTGCATGCATGTGGACCACTGAACTACCACACTTCCTCATGGAGATGAACTTTTTTTGTTAAGCATTTCTAGCATAGTGTATTCTAGTTCCCTTTCCTGTGTTTAGTTATGGTGTTTCTGTTCACAAAGGCACTAGTGAGGACAGAGACGTTTGTCCTTCTGTTTTATCAACTGAATGGTTTCCACTCCTAACGTGTCTTGCTTACTGAGAAGATGGAGGACAGCAGCTTTCCTCCTTTCAGTGTCATGGACTGAATTTCATGGACTAATGTAATTGGTGTATTTGTAGGTGAGGTAATGTTTGAAATGACCCATGAAGAGATAACATTAATGATTTTCCAGTATATGAATCCCCCTTTTCTGGTTTTCATTTTGGAATGGTACTTGTGTTTGCAAACCCTTAGTTGCCAAATCTGGTTGCAGGATTTTTATAAATGTTAAGTGCCCTTCTTTGGGTACTTCGGTGTGAAGGCTGTAACTTTTTCTAGCTCAGATTCAAAACAATTTATCCAAGGTAAAAAAATGTGTCCCTTTTGTTACCTTGGCCACTGTCTCTGGGACTTATCACATTTCTGTGTGAACATAGCAGCTGTGAGCTGGTAAGATGTTCCTGAGTGACTGGTTGGTTTGAAAAATATGGAATGTTGTAGACTTTTTTGTCTAGATTCAAGGAATGAATTTTCCACTTGAAAATAATCTGTATATGTAAAGAAATACTTTCCTTCAAATTCAAAGGCAAACTCAAACCTGACTAAAACGAGACTGAGGAAGCTAAGTGAGACTCACAAAAGGCTCAGAGTGCGGAGGTCACAGAAGCCGTATCTTGGTTTTGTAAAGACTTGTCTATGCTGCTGAAAGGGAAAAGCAGGAGCATGATTGTTTTTATTCAATGGCTTAAAAGGGACATCTTTTTGGTAACTGATTCTGACACACATTGAAAGTGAAACTTGCTCGCTCAAGCTCATGGCAGAACAAAGGCCAACAGAAGTAATTACTAAATTCTTGAGATTCAGATCTTGGCGAAATTGCCAAAGTTAGCAAGGGCAGTAGATTTAATTGCTTGCAAAGGTTATAGGTGCATTTGCCTCTGACTAGAAGGCTAGAATTTGATTTAGAGCGATGCAGGATGTTATCTTGTAAAACTCTTAGTGCAGATTACTGACAGGCATGTGAGGATCGGGGGTCTTCCTAGCTCTGCTCAGAAGGGAAGCAGCCCACCAACAGCCTACCTGCCTGTAAGCGGGGAGTCACAGTGCCACGTGTTGGTTGCAAAATCTAAGTGTTCAAGTAGAAATCAGCCTGCCAGGAAGAGGGCAGTAGGGTTGTATTTTACCACACCTTACACTAAAATTTGATGGTAATCATTCTAGCTAAATCCTTCAGCTATAAAGGGCAAAAGGCCTCTTGATTTTAAGGGGCTCAGGCAGGAAACATATGGGAATGGTGACGGAGGAGTATGCTGCTCCTGCCTGTTGGCTGCTGGGAGGGCAGCGTGAGGCCTGGAGGTGGGAGTGGGTTGCGGTGTAGGGGTCAGGATGGATGAGCACAGTATGTTACTTTCTCAGCCAGCCTTGCCTGCGTGCTGTCTCCAGAGCTGCCGGACTTCTGAGTGTGGCCTCAGCTTCCATGGCAAGGCAGGGGAAGGTGTGTGTGCTCCCACACAGGGCTTTTTAACTGCTGTGCAGTGCGGTGAGCATGAAGGTCGCGGGGCACAGCCTGTGCTCCAAGTGCTGGCAAGGGTGGAAAGCAGTTCTGGTATGCCCCATACCAGGGGTTTAAAGGCATTGTCCTCATGAAGTATAGAGTAACAAGAGATGTCTGATAACACCAAACACTGTCGATGCTATTTCTTCCTATGTGGGGTGTTTGGGGGTTTTTGGGTGTTTTTTGTTTGGTGGGGTTTTTTGGTTTTGTTTTGTTTGTTTCTGGAAGTTCCCGGAGTTCTGGTTAGTGCCTGAGGATCCCAGGTTGGTAGGGTGGGGTGAATTTGAAGGAGTAGGACATCTAGTGTCACTCACTGTTCAGATGCTGAGATGATGGTTTCTGCATTTAGGAGAGTCTGCTGTATTCAGTTACAGCTGGAGTACAGCAGGAGCAGTCCGGCTTCTGTTAGGCAGGGGTTACAGCAGTAATTCCTGGTTTTTAGTTTTTCTCTGTGCTGTTCATGTTAAATTTCCCTTGTCCTTGAAGAAACTAAACAATTTCTTAAATGGCTAGCTGTCTTTTTTCTTCCTTCTTTGGAAAGGTTATCATTCCCCATTAACTGTCTCAAGCTGGCTTCTGGCTTGTATGCGTGGCACCTTGCTAGATTGCTGCAAATTTTGTACAAGACCACCACTGTTTTCAGCGAGCCAGAAAAGTGTAAATAACTGTGCACACAGCAGGACTCTTCAAAGATTCTCTGCTAACCTCTGACTTGACAGGTTGGGTTTTTATAATTCTCTTACCATCAATTTTACCTTTTATGTTTTGCTTATTTGCTTTCAAATTTTGTTTGGAGACCCTCCCCTTCCCCCCTTAGAAATCTGATTCACCTAGACAACCCTACACAAAGAAGTACCTGAGCTGTAATTGCCTGTATTTAGAAATACAGTTGCATTTATCAATTCAACCAACCCTGCTTTCTCTGGTATTTTTCCTTTCCTTCCTCTGTCTCTTCAGATTTGCTATCATCAAGAGTTTTAAAAATATATTCATATTTCAGGCTTAAATATAAACTTAGATTAACTACCATTTAATTAAGATAACATCATCAGGATAATTAAACTTCCTAAGATGGAACAACTAAGCCCTTGTGATTTACAGCCTGTGCCTTGTGATTTTCCTGTTCTGTGCTAGATAGCCGTGCGTGAGTGACATCAACGTTGAGAGGACGCATCGCTAAATGCCATGTCTGATCAGTGCGACCACCAACCTGGCTCAGTGGTGGGAGAGATGTGGGGTTGGCTGAAGCTGGAGCCTCACAAGGCAGAGGGGGCAGAGGCAAGCATCCTGAAGTCTTGCAGACTCCTTTTATTAAGAATATGCTCCAAGATCTGACCAGGACTTGGGTGTGTAATGGGATTGTGTAACTTTGGTGTTTTGGGATTCCTTGTGGGTGCAGTGTTTTTTGCCTAGTAGCACCCAGACACAATGTCCTCTGACCACCCAGCCTGGCTAGGAGACTGCGCTGCCTGCCACCGATGTCCTTGTCACCTTTCAGCTGTAATGCAAACGGTGGGGTGTAGCAGGGAGTGGAATCGGCCACGCACGGGAGCTGCCAACAGCCTGGCACAGCCCTTCCAGGGCAGCTTGCCGGAGTTGCCTGGTGCTGTCTGCATTGCACTCCCACAGCATTTTTAAGTGGGCTTGGGGGGTTAACTGTTATCTTCAGGCCTGTGGAGTGTAGAAGCATGCTTCAGAACATAGGAATGGTAGTTGGGGTGTCCATCTCTGTCTCTCTGATGAAAGAGAGAATTTATGTAGATGGGGTAAAACTTGGCTGCATGTGAAACTGCTTTCTGGGGCTGCTATAAACTCTGAGCTAAAGACTCACAAATGTCATTATTTTCTGCTCTGGTTGTCAAAAAAAAAAAAAGAAAAGTGCCAGATATTTTAGCTGTTTTGCTTCCTAAGCTCCTGAAAAGCTCTTTGGGTACCTCTGTTTTGAGTTCAGTAAGGTAACCTACGCAGAAAGGAACAGAACAACTTTGTATGCATTCCACAGAGGTTTGCTCCTGGCAACCTTTGAAACCACTTCTTAAAAGAAATATTTCCACATTTGTATCTAATTGTATGGGAAACAGACTTTGGTTAGCAAATGTGTTTTTTATGAGGACAAGCTGATTCATACTTTTCTTTCTACTTCATAAACTATGCAGATGAAAATTACTGTTATCCTTTCTATGAAGCTCTTGGAAATCTTTTCTAGTCAGATAAAGTAATATTTTACAAAAGTACAAGTTAATTGAGTCAGTGGCTTAAAAACTAATATTTTATTGTTGAATAAAATGTTGCACAAGGAAATAAAAATTTCTGTATTTTAAATCCAAAGTATTCAAATATGTTAGCCGCAGAAGAAATGGTTAGACAGATGGATGTTTAGTGTGTGTGGATTGGATTTTTTGGGAGTTCTTGATTTAGCAGATATACAGATGAAGTCTAAGATAATAGTGCTGAGCCAAGGCAAAGTTGCTGAGTACAGTGCTTTTTTTTTTTTTTTAAACTTATGACTCATGGGAGAATCTAAACTAGAACTATGTTTAATATTAATATGAAACTGAGAAGATGGCTTTCATGGCAGACACTGGAAATACGACTTTGGATAATCTAAAACCAGGCTTTTCTTTCCTCCTCACAGTTCTCTGGGCAGTCAGATAAAATAACATTTTGCAGTGGAAGGGAAACTGTAAACAAAATGGGCACAGTGTACCATATTTGTGGCATGCTTATATGTGCTCAAGAACTTTCTGCATTTGCTCTGTTTGCCTCATCATACCCAATTCCCACCTGTTCTTCAGTACTCAGTGCCAGTTAGGAGGTTTAGCTTGCATTTCCAACCCTCAGCATGTTTTTTGTTCTTCCACTGGACAAAAGTCTCCCTGCTTAGGTGCTACATAAACACTTCACCTCTCCGCACCGGTCTGTGCTCAGCAGCCTGCAGTGCCGTGCCCTGAGGGACGCTGAATGCACGTGTTCCTTGTTTGCACTACCCCTATCCGTCTAGCTCTTTGGAAAGCACTCCTAGCTGAGTACAGCCAGTGCTACTCTGTGTTGTGTTCAGCTGTGTTTGTTCTAGGTAACTCTAGCAATGCTGCCCACTTTTTCTTTGCAGGAAAAAGAGTAGAAATTCCCATTGGCAGATCTTCAAGTTACCTGGACTGGGAAGCAATTATTCTGAGTAAGCTTTTCTGCTCCAGGTCTTTTTGTTACTGGGGAAGTAAAATAGAGGAGGGTGTAATGGAAGGTTTGTTGTTTATTAAGATTCTTGTTTGGACCTGGCATGGAAAGATGCAGTTTTAGCAGTTTGGAATAATTAACTACCAAAACATAGCTGTGATATTTGTGGTTAAGGAACTGTGACTTGATAGCTTCTTTTTTATTGCCCTGCCCACCCC
>NW_010274008.1:0-19340 GCF_000690775.1 Eurypyga helias
TTAATTTATTTTCAATTATTAAACGGTTCTTACCTCAACCCATCAGTTTTCTTACCTGTTCCTCCAGTTGTCTTCCCCATCCCACTGTGGGAGGGGTGAGGTGAGCGAGCAGCTGTGTGGTGCTTAGTTGCTGACTGGGATTAAACCACGACACAGAGGTATAAGTGGGGTGAAGGCAGCAACTTCTGCTTCTGGAGGGGACACTCCCCATCTCCCCAGAAGAGGTTGCCATCCTGAGCGCCCAGCTTCTCCTTTGAAAGAATCTGCATTCTGGTTTTCTGCTCCCTGGCATAAGCAATCAAACCGCAGGCATCTGGTGTAAGCAGTAGAGCCCTTTCCTCCCCCTGGCAGTCTTCTGTGTTAGGGTACTGTCTGTCTTTCTTATGCTCAGCGACAGCCACATATGTTGCCATGAATGCTGCATATCTAACTATCTAGAGAGCTTTGCAAACTTGAAGTTATTGTTTTCCAGAGCAGAAAATCCTAGAATCGCTCTTTGACACCACCTTCACCTCCCCTTCAGAAAGAAAAGCAAACCAGTTGGGTGAGGTTCACCTGGAGGCTCCCACTTCCAGGGTCTTTGAGTAGGAACACAAAAGAAATAAAACCTAGGCATGGTGAAGATGGAATGAATTTTAGAGGAGAAATCAAAAAGATACTAGCTGGGGGAAGTCATTATTTGTAGGAATTAAATGTTTAACATGGTCTGGCATTTGTTAGGGGATGGCTGAAGTGAACCAGCTGAAGCTGGAATTGAAAGATTAAATATAGGGAAGGTAATAGGCATGTGAAGTGTTTTAAATCTTCATGTAAAGTTTTAATTCATGTTTTAATGGCTGTGCACTTTTTGGTTAATAAATACTGCAATTCTTTCTATGGAAGAAATTTCTTGGGCACCCTTACATCCAAACTGGCCTCCCAGATAATGACAATAGCAGTTATACCTGTGCTTAATTATGGGTGGACAAGCATGGGAGCTGCAGACTCAAACCCTATTTAAGAGTAGGTGAGTTATCCAATATTTTCCAGGAGAGGAGGACCTTGAAAAAGCTCCACTTTTAGTGCCAAAAGCCTAAAAAAGCTGCTCACCTTGTGACTGTGAGAAGGGTGAATGGAAGGATCCATAAAACACAACCCATTCCGGCTTGCCTGTCCTTACACACACAGGAGCTGGAGCCAAATGGGCTCCACAGGTGTCCTAATTCCTAAACAGGCTTTCATAGGATACTTATCCCAGCCGCCCTTCCTGCTGGCCCTGGCAGTAAGGGTGAGAACTGGCTGGGTTAGCTAAAAAAAGCAAGTCTTACTCTTAAGACAGCTTTAATGTTTGCCAGGATTTTAGCCATTAGCAGCTTGAATCCTTGTGAAACTCTATGCTCTGCACTTCAGCTGGTGCAACATGAGCCTGCAAATTCACATACAATTCATAGGGGTAGTAATTTCTACTTTGTTACATAAAGCAGTGAAGGAGGGTCAGAGAGACCAAGAAATGGGGTATAATTCACTCTCTTCTGTGTACAAAGGTTTCTGATAAATCACTCTTCCTCACCCTGGCAGCATTCTGCAAGTGTTCATCGTCATTCCAGCAAACACACGAGGTTCTTCCTCTGCATGACAATTATTCTGGTGAGAACTGAGGCATATTGATTTTTTACTTCATTGAGGTTTCCACAGAGGTTATGGCATTTAATGTTCAGCTTTAGCTGCTCATTGCTATGTGGGGTACAAACCAAATGTGGCCCTGCAAAATAGACTCTCTTCATAGCAGCTCAGCAGATGTAAACAACAATCTGTTACTCCAAATTGTCCAACCAATTCCCATACACAAACTGTAGCAATTCTCTAGAATAAAAAATTTTCTATCCTGCTTCCTAATCCCATTCAAGCTATCCTATGGGAAAACCCTGAGCAGGGTGATGAGCATTATTACGTGCCTTGCAGCCCAGCACATTTGGTTTCTGTTGGAGCAAAAGTCAGGCTGGCTTCCTTCAATGTATGGTCTTTGAACAAGGACTTGCTTTCAACCAGTCACCCAGTGTCTTAACTGTGGCACCACTCCTTCAAAGGATGCAGTCCATCCCATTTGTTTTTGCAGTCCACAAGGTGGGGAGGGGGTTTCTGAAGGACCCGCAGCTTGTCCCACCAGTGACTCTGTGGTTTAAATGCAATATGTTTGACCTGGTAACCAATGTGTGCTGTTACAGATGCTTCTTCCCGAGGAGATACCTTGTGGATGGAGTGCAGAGGCAGAACAAAGGGAAATTTTCCATCTGTGCTCAAACACAGCCTGACAAATGCAATGCACAGCCTACAGCAGTGCAACACTTGGAGTAGAACAGGCTGAGATATCTACTCATGGGTACAGAGGGGTCACAGCTTGCCAGGACAGAGTTCTCCTTCGGTTTCTAAACAAGGGCAAACCCACTGGTTCCAAGTTGTCGTCTCTATGATTCTACTGCAAAGGAGTGTCCAAGCACTCCTGCGTTTGTGCAAGGTCTGCTAAAGGCTGCAAACCATCAGGAGAGGTTGAAGCTTCCTGGACATAGTTCTAACTATGGCTGTGGTACATTTGGCTCAGAAATTCAGAAAACAAGAGCCAGTTACTCAGCACCTCCTTTCTTTCTCAGGTAGAGGAGAGGATCAAGCTCAATTACCTCAACTGACGTCATGCAGGATATATGACTTCTTGAAATTGGCATTAAAAAACAGTGGACATATGCCTGTTTTCCATTTTTAAATTTTAAATAGTTCACAGAGAAATATTTCTGTTTTGATTTTTTTTACACACTGTATGTTTAACAACAGCCTCATTTTATTTATGTACTGCCTAGGTACTCTGGGACTGCTCAGGCAGTTGAAAGCCAAGCAGGTTGTGTGATGGCCAATTTTCTTCCATTGCAGTAGAGTGAACATCTATCTCAGTTTTCCATTGCCAATTCATACAGGAAGAATTACAATTCACTAAATGGATGAATAGCCAGCTCATTACAAAGTAGTTATTCCATAATTTTGTTCAGACTGACAGCAAAATCCATTCAAGGTATCCAAGTGGTGGCATCCCTTTATGAAAGCATCTGTACCACCATAAGCTCTTTGTGCAGATTAGTTGCAGGAGTATTTGAAAGTCAAGCTATTAGATTTCTGTATTCTTTCTGACAATTAATTTAGGTAATGTTAAAATATCTTGAAATTATCTCCATTCATATGGATCCATTCATAGATCCTACAGCATCAAAACTATAGAAAATTCTTTTGTCTGAACAGGAATCTGTCCATAAGTGTATGATCCCACATTTTTCCTTACAGTATGGTGTAAATTTAAAAAGCGAGTTTAATTTTTGTAATGTCTATATTTTTTAAAACATTGAATAATACAGTATCATAAATAATTGTTTAACCTACCATGTTTTAGATCAGATGTGAGTGAAACAATTAATATTAACTGCCTCTGCCACCCTGGTCTTTGTTCTGTTTTCCAGCATCTCCTAGAATAATCTTACTCATTCTCTTTTGCTTGTGAATGTTTCTGTATTTAAGAACCAAGATGTTTTTGTTCTCATGGAAAACAAGCAAACATACTGTTCTATATTTTTGCACCACCTTATTCATTATGGGACCCACACCACATCTGTGTTCTTGCTACTCATTATTTGCTCACCTCACCCACACTGACACCTATTTTCAAGGGTTTATTTGCTTGTCTAAAAAAGTTTGTACAAGGCTCTTGTGTTTCTTCCATGTAATCTAAGGCTAATAGTGAGTGAATATGCTAGATAACTTTCTTTGCTCAAGTGTGGTGGCTACGATGGTTTCAGTTCCAATGTAGGATTTTGCCACTTAAGCTGTTTCCAGTTGTGGATTTAACACTGAAAGTGCCCAGTCTGGTGATCAAGCTGAGAGCCACGGTTCTTGGTCTTTGCAGCCTCTTGAGTACACACAGAGAGGACATACCCTGAACAAGGTGATGACTATTGTAAATAAAAACAAATGTTAGAGAAGCCTGACTAGGTCCTCTTGTTGTTGCAAGGTCATTGCCTATTGTAGGTTTGCTTATATTTTACAGAGTCTATTTTTAAAAGTTCCAGATAATGCAACTACTACCTCACCCCATGGGAATCTATTCCATCAACTAATTCATCTTACCATCTGGAATTTTTTTCCTGATATTATCTCTAAATTTTTCCTTTGTTAATACCTTTCCCATCATAAACATCTATTAAATCACTCACACAATTACAGCTTCTCTGGAGGTTATTTGAATCATCAGGATAAACAATTATACCTCCTGTATGGAATTCTATAGGACAAAACTAACTCCCTACCTAGGCAAATATAGATAATTCTGTATCATATTCAGCACGTTTGATTTGAAATACAGCTTTGGTACAAGTGAAAAAAATATCCTGCGTTTAAGTTATACAGAACTTTGCCACGAGGTCCAGCCAGCTGGAGCATACTCTTTTTCATGCACGTCATATTTTACACTCTATTTTATTGCTGTTGGAGAAATCAGTGTTTCAGCTACTGATTTGAGGACATGTAAACAATAAGGATTGCTAATTCCTATGTGCTCATGGTATTAGTTTCTTAACATCTGGGGGGAAAAATGCCTCTTATCAAAATACTTCCTAACTTAATTATCTTATGCTTTTTCCATCTGAGTACATAGCTAATCATCATGGGCTATTTTAGCCCTGGGTGGTGTAGACTGCTCTCAGCTTCCTGCCTATTCTTTTGCCTGGGTTTTGAAGTACTCTTCCCTTGAAGATAGAAGAGCTGAACAAGGCAAGTGTCTCTTCCCTGGACAAACGGCTTCATGGCCTGGAGTACTAACATAAACCAAAACTGAGACCTCAGATGGGATGGAGCTGGAAATAAAGGTGTGATATGAGTGTTATTGTGGGCTCAGTCCATGGAGAACTCGATAGGCTGTTGTTTGCGTGAGGTTGAGATCTTTGAAATATGAGGCTGGAGCGTATTATGTGATTGTCACAATTACCTTCATTATTAAATCCCTTCTGCCACTGCCCAAGGAAGATGGAATTTAAGTGTCAAAAGTGGCTGTTGCAATAGATAAACTGAAGATTGCAGGGATGCATATTCCGTACAAATACAAGGGTAGAAAAGTATTGCCAGCAACAAACCAGTATCTCTACTTGATAAATGTCAACTGATGATGCTTATCAACTCATAATATATGACCAAAAAGAAGGTTGGTAAGAGAGGTTTATATGCCATGGTTTGACAAATCCTTTAAGGACCTGGGATGTTTCATCAATAAAATTAGCCAGATCTTAATTGACAACCAGCAGTGGCCCTTGCTAGAAAAGTAAAATGGAAATGGACTGGTAAAAATGGAAAATTTCCAGAAAAATAGGTAAGCCTAATGTGTGAATCAAATTTTTTAGTTTAAATAAGAAAGGAAAAGATATAGAGAAATGATGGTTACTTTGCCTTGGCTGGGGTCCCAAAGAATGGAACAAACAAATTTGCAAGGGTACATTATCAATTACCTTCAAGACATGAGCTATGGCAGAAGCACACAGTATTTTAGCAAGTTATGTGGTTGTGCTGCATTTTGGCAAAGTCAGCTGGACACAGTGAATATGAAGATGTGCACATTTCCCAGGCCCTTTTGGGACCTGCTTCTTCCACCAGTGCTCAGAAGAGCATGGTAAGAGGGCACACCTGTGTGCACATGCTGCATTCTGACCCTCTTGCTGGTCACCAAATTCAAAGAGAAATAAAGCGGTGAACCAGGAATTTGAGACTAAAACAAAAGGGAAAGTAATGCCCACCTTACTCCTCTGTTTGTTCCTTTTATAAAGTTTTAAAATGCTTTTAATGTTCATTTTATCTGAGTCCTACAGACAAAACTTCTGATGGGTAAAGTAGTCTTTCTTCCATATGAAAAGTCTTTCCCCACTTATGCAGCAGTATTTTCCTGTCATTGCTCTTCAGAACAGTACAGAGACTTCTCTGACTTTCACAGGCACAAATCAGGAACAGTTCTACTGTGTGTAGTAGCCAAATTAGCACCAGCGTAATTGGGACTGGAATTTGATGTGCTGTGTTGATTTGGCGGTTGACTGCAGAGAGTCATGATTTAGGAGCTGTTGTTCAAAATGGCTTGAAGAAAGCAAGAAGAATACTTGTTCCAAAAAAAAAAAAAAAAAGAAAAAAGAAAGAGGATTGTTATACCTAGAGAAATGATGGTATTTTATGGAGCTAAAGAAAGATGTGTAAAACATGTCCAGAGCTATGAGTAAAGTTGCAGCATATTCTTGCAAGGTTAAATTATTTTGTGCATTTATCCACAAACTTGAATGAGACTCTAAATAGACAAAAGTTACTGAAAAAGGTAATAGACTGTCAGTGGGCTGAAAAACAGGATTATTTAAAACAAACAAACAAAAAACTATGCAATATGAAGTTTATCACAATACAGTGCTCAGTATTCTAGTGTCAGATTACCACTAGAGATCTCAACATGCGTCACAGACTGACTGAGGAGATTTTTGACCACAGTTGAGTGGTAAAGATTAGAGATTTATTATTTGAGCATATTGAAATTTGACACATTACATCATGGATCTACATGTCATTGCAACAAAACTGTTTTCTCTGAGTACTATCTTAAAAAAGCAATGGAGGTAAGTGAATCTGTAACATAAACTGTCTGGTTGGTTATATAAATTGTGTTCTTTGTCTGGTTGATTTCTACAGCTGATCTGTATAGCTCCAGTTTCATTTTTTTGTCCCAGTCTCTCAGCTGTGGGTGAAGGGCAAATGAACAGGCGGCCTCACAGGGCTAGAGCCATCACGAATCTGCTCTAAACTGGACACTGTATCTGGAGTACAGGGTACTGTAACTGCAAGGGAGTGAAAAGATTCAAGAAAGCCTTGGTCCTTTTGACATACTACCCGAGGGGCACAAAGTAATAAAAAACAGGTTAGGATGAAGAAAACTTACCTCTGCACATTTTATTCAGTACTTTTGTTTCTAAAGGGTCCTCCGTCATTAAGGGATCTCATATCGGAAACACAGGACATCGAATGTACACTCAGTTCTGCTCTAACGCTGTCCAACCCAATCTAACCTGGGATCAGCAGTCAAGCAGTGCGAATGGTGTAAGGATCTGGGGAGGAGACAGAGCAGAATGCTGCCTACCTATGTCTGTGGACATATTTAACATTCAAAGTACATTGAAAGTGACAATTGAACACGTGTGTGACCCAGAGATAGGGACAATGGTCTGTCATTGACAGGGTCCTGGAGGCTTAGAGGTATTTGGATTTCATTAACTGAAGCAAGTCAGAACATTATTTTATTCTGTGAACAAATTAGGACAAGTTATGTAAAAAACCCATGTTCCCTTAAAGCTGGTCGTTCCATAAGTACATGCAGCTTTGACCACAAGGTTGCCCATGGCAGAGGCTGCACTGACCTCTCTGTCCATTTGTCATGTTGCCTATGGCTCAAATTATTTACCCTGGTGATCCAGCCCTTCCTCTAGCCTTCCAGTCTTTTCTTCAGGAGGCTTAATTCCCCAGAGGAAATTCTCAATCATGAAGCACTCTGTTGAGCTCACCTAGTAGGGTGAGCCTCTTTAGCATTGCTCACATGCTTCGCACACTCTCATTGTTACTCACTACTAAAAGCTGGTGGGCACAACCTTTGATAGGCTTTCTTTGTGCTAATACTTGGATAATTCTGTTTCCTCAGTGCCAAAAAATGCTCCAAAAAGGGATAAACATGAGCAAGTTAGAAAACAACAAAAAGACATCCAATGAAGAAGGATGATCCCCTTGTGCACTGTCTTTTGACTTTTGTCCAGTACTAAGAAACTGTAGGAGAACCCAAACAGGGAAAATAAAGTTCTTTCCCAGCACATGGCTTTCTTCACAAGGGATTTAGATTTGATTACAAGCATGTGCACACGCACGCATACACGCACGTGCACACACACGCACACACATGTGTATTCCACCTGTGGAAGAAGAGAGTTTCCAATGAAGATGCTGCTCAAAATGTATTAGTGAGAGTCAAAAGGCCAGCAGTGCTTGCTGAGACCTGCAAAGGGTTCCTGTGCTGGTTGCTTTCAGGGTGAAGCAGACCCTGGAGCACCAGGCTGTCCCAGGGCTCATTGCTGCTCAGGTCCTTGCTTGGGCATTGCGACAAGCAGCAGGGAATGGGCAGACCCGCTCCCAGTTGAGGGCCACTGGAAAAGCACTTCTCTAGGAGATATTCAATATTTTAACAGTCTGAACATAGTAGTAAAATCTGGACCTGTTGTTGAAGGCATGCCTGGGGAGTCTGCCTTTTCTGCCCCCGAAGATGGGTTCTCACGCTTGGTATTGTCAGATTCTCCCCCGTCGTATTGGATGAGTCATTACAGCCCCACACTTACAGCTTTCTTTTGTAAACTTATATAGGTCTCTGTTAAAACTTCTCAGGAACAGCTACCCTTCTTTACATGTACCATCACAAAGCAGAGTCAAAAAAAAAAAAAAAGGTGTCAAGAGAACAATAACTGCATATCATTCTCTGATAGTCCATAATGTTCTGTGTGCTATTGAAAAGGCAAATAGCAGATGCTTGCTTCTGCACTGTTGGCAGAGGATGTGCTGAATGTGAGGGATTTCCAGATGTGTGGGGACTTTATGATAGAATAATGATGGCAGTTGTCTACATACACCGTGTGTCCTTAAAAAAAAAAAAAAAAGAGAAACAACAGGTTTTTATGAAAGATTTCTGCTTCATCAGGGACTGGAAAAAAAGATAAGGGGGGGAGCTTTGCCCAGCAGAAAGAGACTCAAATGCTTCTCCATTTACTTTTTGCTTGGTCAAAACTTATGTTTAGCAGTTATTTCTCATGGAAGCGTCCCATCACATAAAGTTTGGGAAGCAGATATCCTGAAATAATTGCTCCAAGACAGAACAGATATTTTCCTTCGCCGCAACTACAAAAACTGCTAATGGGTAATTGGGATGCAGGCTAAGTGCTAAAATCTGATACCATTACATTGAATGACACTTCATAAAATAACATCTGTGTGTAACGCAGGCTTAATTCCCAGCACACTGACAGTCTATAATGAAAACAGTATACTGTAAGCACCGAACATATAAAAAATAGAAAAAGAAAAGACTGAAGTGCAAATAGATTGCTTTTCTGTTAGAATTCAGGTTTCCAAAAGTCAGGCTTATTATCTTCCTGTAGTTTATAATGCATTTTTATTTTGTAGAGTGCCTTTATACATCAGTCTCTCTATTATTTTGCAGTTTTTGGTAGGTCTACAGCATATAAATATGGTATATATACACATATATGTATAAGTGCATAGATACATATCACTATTTAAATGGGGTTCAATCAGACAATTAAATATTAATGCAACTGGTCTTAAAGTCAGCATAGAGATTCCCATTGGATTTAAAGCTGGAATCAAGATGAAGCTGGAATAGGCTCTAAAATCTACTCACCTTTCTTTTGTAATTTTGGCCGGGATCACAATACTAGACTTGTTCACTTATTTTTTCCCTATGTCTGCTCCTACACCCTCCTCCTAAGAGTTACTTAAATCTTCTTGATATTAAATGAGCCACATATAAAGTAAAAAATAATACATTGTGAGTACAGTTTTGTGGCATATTTTGTGTTTACAGATGATGTCACTAAACTGCTTGCAGTTGAACTGATCTCAGTCAGGTAACCCAGCCTCTGCTTCCACAAATGATGTCACTAAACTGTTTGCAGTTAAACTGTCCTCATGCAGGTACCCCAGCCTCTGCTTCCACAAACAACTGTCTGAGACAATATATTCAGAGATTAAGGGTTTGGGACTCAACAGCTGAAACTGCAGAGCTGATGAACTCATGATGAAATTTTACCTAATTTTAGATGCCAGACTGCCCGACCATTTTCAATGTTGAAGCTTAGCCTTGAGGGTTTATTTTTTCCTTATTTCAGTTGACATAAGAGAGTTTCCTAAGAATGACAATATATCCATATTAATAGTTATAATTTTTTCTTTCTATGGTGATGCAGAAGGGCAAGAATGATGTCTGACTGTATTCCCAAATGATGTACCTTTATTTTTCTAAGCTGTGGCTCAATACTTAGTATAACATTGTCTTATCAATTAGTAGAACATTAACTAATAATGTGGTCAACTATGACATGTCCAGGTGACATTTGAATAGATCTATTATGGCAGTTGCATCAGCATTCACATTTACCAAAAAGTCATGTTTTTTGGCATGCATAACACAAAGAAATATTGATATGTGCTCAATGGTAAGGAGTAGAAAATGTTCTGGAACAGATTATCATTGGGAAAAGTTCATTAAATGTAGCCATTATATTAGGCATTACAAAACATTGTAAAAAAAGAAACGTTAAAAAAAAAAAAGAAAAGAATGTCTGGGAAAATGATGGGAAGAAAGACATACTGTCGTGACATGTATGTAGAAAAACAATAATTTCATAACAGAAACAAGTTTAAAGGGAGATTTTTTCCACCAAGTGTATTTCAGGAAAGTCTAACTTTTCCTAGTAGGTGTGCTGAAACTTTTTATTCAGTATAATTTTATACAGAATATTTGACAGCCTCTGAAAATATCTGTGCTTGGGAAGGGAAATGTGATTTGTCAGGTAACGTGTTTAGTGGTGGAAAATATTTTGTGAAAATGCGTGCGTTAGGCAGCAGCATCCCAGGCTCAGCTATGCAAGTATGCTCTTTCTATGGCCTCATGCATACCTGTTCCATGGCAGTCATTAATGTGGTGATCACATAGTATTTTTGTCCATGGGCTTCCTACTCTTCAAGGCTGAGCTGCATTTCTAAAGCCTACACTAAAATAATGGCAAGGCAGTTCTTAAGCATCACCTTTTTGGGTGAGACAGGGCTTTCTGCTGCTCTCCCACCTGCCCTGGTATGGGTCTTTGTTCATGGATTTGCTTTTGGGACTGAACGAGATCTTACCACTCTTACTTTTGTTCTCTGACATCAACGTACCTGGCAGTTGGGCAGCACTGAAGTCATAGTGAGCACTTGGCTGTCTCAGCTCTGAAGTTATGAAGGCAGCAAGAGAAAGCTCTCTTGTACCCAGATTTCCAAACCATCCTTTAATATGCATAAAATGGTGCAGGTGATGTTTTTTTAGGCAGCCAATGACATGTCTCAGACGTTAAATGGTCCTCCCTGAAAAAAACTTTAGAAGTCCTTGATTTATGAAAAGGAATGTGAAGACCATGTAACTAACCAGAGCAGTGAATGACAGTGTCAACATTCCATCCCAAACACTGTGGGTCTTATCAAGTTCCAATATTTCTGAGTCCTCAGAGATTTTAAAAACCTTACTTGTTTGCAAGTCTACCTCTTGTTGCTGCACAGACCACTATAGGAGAGAAAGAGAAAAACTCAACAGTAATGAGTCCTTCAGTCATTTCTAATGTGATTCTGCTTTCTTTTTTTGAGTTGGAAAAACCTGTTTATTTCATGTTTGCAGGTTATAAAAATGATATCTTATAATCTGTTTGCTGAGACTCCTGCTGCACATTACTATTTTTTCTCCGTGTGTTACAAAGAAAAGTCCTTTTATTGAAAGCTGCATACTGTGCTTTTCATTTTCTTTAACTTTCCACTCTCATTCTATTTTTCAGGGAAATGAAATTAATTTTATTTTATGTATACACAGATAGATTATTATTGGGGGAAAAATAAAAAGGCAGAAATCATATGGATTTATATCCAGTCACTGCTTAAACCCTAATGCTTGAGCTGCAGAAAGGATGGAGATAAAGTTGTAAAATCCAAGCCAGACCATTGGCTAGACTCAGCTACTTTGAACACTGCAAGCATTTGGGATTTTAGGAGAAAAAAGGCCGGTTTCCTAAGTGACAAGGAAGCAAACAACAAATTTAACAATTTATCAGAGGAGGAGTGCCTGGTTTCTAGATGCAGTCAGGGTTAAATAGATAGGCGTCCAAGAACAAATTATCTGCAACATACAAACAGGGGTTTAACATGACTCAAGTTAATACTGAGTACCCTAGGGAACAACATGTCTTTGGAGGGAGGCAGAATGTCATAAATGTGAAGGCATTTCTCACAGCCATGGGGAATGATCAGAGTGAGACCCTGGAGACCCCTGCAGCAAAGATGCAGCCAGAGGAGAATCATAGAATCATAGAATGGTTTGGGTTGGAAGGGACCTTAAAGATCCTCTTCCTTCTTAAAGGAAGAGGGGGAGGAGGAAGAGGAGGAGGAGGGTGTGTGGGGCAGAGCGTAGGAAGTGCAATGCTCAGCTGTACTTTTCCCTTAAGAGAACATGTGTGTTTCTGTGTGATACAGAGAGCAGGGAAACCATAGTTTTCTACCTTAATGTGTTATGGAAGAAGCACTGGAGTTTGAAAACGCACGGGGGAACCAGAAAGGAAATAAAACTGCAATTTAATTACTCAGAAGCTCAATGTAAGAGGTAAATTACTCTGAGGCTCAGGGACAAGTAAGTCAAGTAAGTGACTGAGGGCTCAGAGGTTGTGCCAGTGGGCACTCTACAAACAACCATGGACACACGCAGGATTTCAGTGAGGTTTCAGAAACCAGGACCCTCTCCTGTTCGCCCAGGTTACTGGGAAGAGCCAACCCCTTTCATATCCTGAGATTTGAGGCACCAGCATCAGCAGGACCCCTGGGCATTTAGTGTTGGCACAGGCTGACAGTCCAGGCTAGCACCCAGGCATCCACAATGGTTTGCTACTGAGCTCCAGCGGTGCGTTTGAACTCCCTGGAAGTCTGTGAGGAGCAATACCATACAGCTGTGTTAGGCTTTACATTCAATCTTTGGGGAAAAAGAGATAGTGTCTTTTTTCACTCAATTATGTTTGATGGAGGAAAACTTTTACTTAAAGCATATTTGTGTTTTGCCATTAGAAATGCCAGAAACATCAAACATGATCTTCCTTGTTTGCAGAGGGCTGGGGGTGTGGTGTGTGACGCTTAGCTGTGACAAGTGCAGAACTGAGAGTTTTCTTAAACTGTATTGAAAACACGGTGTTTATCAAAACTTACCTAGTTTCCTTGATATTAAAAAAAAAAAGATCATTCTGAAATGTGCATTTCCTATCTCAATCAAATGTCACTTCAATTCTGCTGTCATACCATCATCACTGCTGATTTTCAGATAGAAACCAAGACTTTCAGAATAGACTGAGAATGATTTTTGAAGCAGAAGAACCAGTGAACAAACCTTCTTGGCTTCTGTTAAAGGGTTAAACACTATTTTAGGTGACAATAAAGCAGCACAGATTCACATTTTACCTCTTTCGTAGTTCATCTCAAAATAAAATTCCAAAATTTCTGCCTTAGTTGCATAGCTGTCCAGATTTGTCAGTCATATTTTGAGATTTCTTTCCACTTCTTACTTTACATAATACCTTTGTTTAACTTGAGTTTTGAGAACAGTCTCCCTTCTTTTTAAAGCAGTTTGCTGCCTGCAAGGCTGGATTTGCTTTCTTGGTCATAATAGTTCAACCTAATTTTGCTTAGTAGATAATTTACCTTCATGGTGTCAAATCTGTCATCTTCTGATTGGCTGTTTTTTAAAACCAACGCTTTGATTTTATCTTACATGTTGCTTGGTCATTCTCAGATTATTACTTTTTAAAAATCAATTCTTAGCTGAAAACTGAGAAACTCAGAGAGTCCCAGATTTCCCCTGCCATAACTCCTCCTTGGAAATTAATTAGATGGAATTAATGTCCATCATTAATCAGCTTACTCCAAACTTGCCCTTTACTACATTTAATGGACTGTCAACAGTTCCTGTTTTGTCCATTAAGCAATGGTTTGTCCTTAGCTGACATGAAACCTTGCCACCAAGATCCTGTAACAGCATAATCTTCCTGCTTGGAAAGAGTACTTCTCTTTTTGTCTTTGCGTAGAATGTAGTGTGCGTGGATGTGTGTCTCCACTGAAACAGTAGGCAAGGCAACCGCTGGATTTTGGTACACATAGGAAAAGCAGAACATACAGAAATCCAGGGGTCATAGGTCTGCAGTTAACAAAGAACACTCTGGATCTACTGGTACAGGACCAAAGTTGCTAAGAAAAAGAATGCACCAGGTATTATCTGGTCTTAAAAAAGCATTTTGTGTGTTTTTAAATGAAAATCAGATCTTTACTGGGGTGACCAGCTAAGCTGAGCACCTAAGTTGTCTTGATTTCAGCTGGGATAGAGTTATTTTCCTCCTAATAGCTTCTATGGTGCTGTGTTTTGGGTTTAGCATGAGAATAAGGTGTTGACACTCTGATATTTATGTGTTGCTAAGTGGTGCTTGTACTGAATCAAAGACTTTTCATGCTCTGCCAGCGAGGAGGTGCACAAGAAGCTGGGAGGGAGCATAGCTGGGACAGTTGACCTAAACTGGTCAAGAGGATATTCCATTGCATATGATGTCATGCTCAGTACATAAATGAGGCTGAGTTGGTCAGCTGGCAGTGACCACAGCTTGGGAACTGTCTGGGCATCAGTCCAAGGGTGGTAAGCAATTGTATTGTGCATCACTTGTTTTGTATATCCTTTCATTGTTATTTTCTCTTCCCTTGCTGTCCTATTAAACTGTCTTTATTTCAACCCATGAGATTTACCTTTTTTCTGAATCTCCTCCCCATCCTTCTGAAGGGGGGGCGGGGCAGTGAGTGAGTGGCTGTACGGTGCTTAGTTGCAGGCTGTAATTAAGCCATGACCCAAGGGCAAAAAGTGAAGCTGATTATGAATGGAAATCCCAAGCATCTTGGACTTCCTCAGGACTTTTCCAGGGAAAGCCTGGAACACAGTTGCATGTCTATGGGGGAAATCCAAGCCTCCTCTGTCCTTTTCCTGCAGCAGCAACCTTTGCTACCCACAGACAAAGCTTTGCTGGTCCTTTAAACAAGAGACTCAAATGTTTCCTGGAGGAGTGGTGGCTTTGATGTGTTGGCCATCTTTGGATATCCTGAAAGACTGATGAATATTAGAATAAACTACCATTTGCATAGAAAACTAATAAATTAATTAAAGGATGGATAAGTTGGATGATTTAATTTTCACAAAGGGCTGAGCATGTAGGTGACGATGGCTATCACACTCTGGATGTGCAGGGCTTCCCGTAGTTTCAGAAAATGCCCTGAGCAAAGCAGTCCCTTCCAGCTTGTAACTCTCTTTGTATGAAAATGATAGTGCCAGATCCTCAGCAGTGACCAAAACCAGAATGTTTAGTTGTCTTTTGATTTCCAGCCTGTTCAGGGCTATGCTGGGCAAAGCTGGCACAGCCCGTGCCAGGAACAGCTGGTGGGTGCTGCCAGGTGAGAAAGCCCTGACCCCACCCCACTGCTGCTGGGGTCCCACAGGCTGCCATTAGCTGGGGGTCTCACATGGAAGCTTCAGTGTGAACATTTCAAAGCCTGAAGTGCTTCTTCGAGGATGGATAAATCAAGTTTGAAGTGTGCTTTAGGTTGATGGAGCAGTGTAAACTGCCGAAGGCCAGGATCAGGAGCAATGTTTTGCTCCTGGCTGGGAGATGCCTAGATAACCTGCCCTACCTGAGTGCATTAAAATAGTGTTTCCTTACCCAGCATTATTTACTTTCCTTCTGCAAATTTCTGTGCCAGGAAAGTACATCCATGTAGAATAGTAAGAATTCTTATACAAGAAGAGTTAAAAGCAGGAAAAAAAAAAAAAGACAATAAGAGCTCCAACTTTTCCATCTCCTACTCACCACAGCTTAAAACCTGTGTAAAAACTTTCATCAGAATTATCCCATCTGATATATTGGGATATTTCAAGACAACCTGCCCATTTTCACACTTTTGTATTTTTCCATTTTAGACAAAAGCGTGAGGGATAGTAGTTTTTGTAGGTGTTTGGAGATTGGGCTCCACTGTTGCTGATTAACTACCAAAAGATTATAAACTCCTTGCAACACAGCTTAGCTAGTCTAGCCCTTGATCTCTGTCATCTTTGGTTGTCACTTTGTCTTTAACCTCTACAAGAACCATCTCCAGAAGACTGATTTATGCACTTAAAGAGATTTATTCTCTTTTTACCTGTCACACAGACTTTACCTGATTTGTTACTTACTCCTAAATGAGCCCAGGAGTGGCTCTCTGAGGTAAGCATGAATGGCACGCTCCTAGAAACTAGGGCCAAAGACTCGTTACCAAAAAACCTCCAGTCATGTAAAATTAAAGAAGGTGGGAAAGTAAAAATCTTCATAACTTCGGAATGGGTTATAAGCACAAGCACGGAGTCAGACTGCACACAGGGAAGTGATGATGCCTTTTCATCTAAGAGAAAGATGCCTGGCAAATCCCACATCATGTTGGCTGTCACTTCCATGTACAGCGTGTTTCAAACTACTTTTCCATCCTCAGATGTCTTTGAAGACACTTATGGAGTAAAGGATCAGCTGCTGATGGAAGGGGAGGTCTTACTAGCAGCATTGCCCTGCAGCTCCTTCCTTGCAGGAATGGAAGGGAGCTCTGAAGCAAGGTGCTGGCCACAGCTGGGCAGCAGTGCCATTAAAAATTCGGTCTCCCAGCAGAGACTGCAAGTGAGCTTGAGCAGAACAACTCCAGGTCATCCAAGGTGGCTCACGCTGGGCCAAAGTCTGGGCTCGGTCCTGAGCTGTATGTGCTACTACAGTGATACCACAGCCTCTGATTTATGTGCTGACAACAGGGTTGTTTCCTTCTGAGATGAAACACATATTTGCCTACAATCTCTATAATCTCAGTAGAAGAAATTTTACTTCTGTTCTATATGTACTATAGCAAGAGTAAGACCTAATATGCATGTGTTTCCCTGCCACAGCTTGCAAATGCAGAGCAAGTTGACTTTGTATCCTCTTACTCAGCAGACATTGCATAGGAGCACTGGGCCTTGGGGCTGGCATATGAAAGATGGAGAGGCAACCTCATCAGGCATCTATTGAAGTATAAAGTGCCTTATAACATTGTGTAGGATGAGGGACTGAATTCAGGAACTTTAATAATGGTTCTTTAAGAGTTAGGAAAACTCAGATACGGAAGAGACCTTGAAAACACATGCAACCCATTATGTGGATATATGGAACCTCATTTTTCAGCTCTCAGAGTGGGATTAATGGGGTAGAGTGGCAGTGAAAACCAGAAACTGTCATTAAAGGAAATATAGGGGTATTACTTTGCTGCCATGGTACCATTTCACAGACGTTTAGGTATCCATTGACCTGCACAAGAAAGCAAAGTCACTTACAGCTGGCCCCAAGTGAGACTGATCTTACAGCAGGGCTTTACTAGGAAAATATGAAATGGATGTCTTAGGTCAGTTCCCTTGGCTACTACTGCCCAAGTGACATGGTTCCCAGGAATAATAGAGGATTTTCTGAGAACCTGAAATATCCATCACAAGGGATGACTGTTTAAAAAGATCTTCTGATCCCTTTAGGAAACTCAGTTCATAAAAAGCACACAACTGGATGATGAAATATAATTATGACACGAAGCTGAACTGCTAAGTAGGTTTGACTTTAAATTTGTATAGAGAGTGTGAGATCTTCAAATGTATTTCTTCAGACATTCACAGCCAATTTCCATTACATTAACCAGAATCACCTGGGCAGTGTCTGTAGATTTCAATCTGTTAGTTCTAAATGCAATTCTTTTGAATGCTGACTAAAGCCCCTTGAAATATGAAATTGATTTAAGGAAATCCTACATCTTGGAAGAGCAGTAATAATAGGTGCTGAAGTTCATTGTCTATTAAGCAGTCATTGCTTTTGATGCTGCATTTATCACAGTCATCTTGTGAAATTCCACGGTATTGTCACCACCTTCACAGAGCCAAAACTGTCATTTAAAACCTCTTCAAATGCACTGATTTGACATGGTGGTCTCTCTCCCTAAAGAGTCAGGTTTTTTGCAAAACATTCCTGTTTTGCTACTAGTCAAAACATAGTTCTGGTAATTAGCAGTTTGTTTTGAAATCTTACCAGAGGTGAATTGCTCCTTCACACTAACCTGCTCTTGAATAGGAATGATTTTGATATTGTTGTTTCACACACTGAATGTCAATAAATAACAAATCACAGACTGAGGTGTGCAGCTATAAGACTGAACATAACTTTTGGAATATAACATAATTCTGATAGAGTTTTCAAGGCATTTTTAGATACATAAGTTCACATGTCTAGAAACATGATTGTAAGCAGTATATGCATATATCACTGGTTATAACCTTTTAAATTTGCAGTAATACAGCAACTTTTAGGGGGAGAAACAAAGGTAAGGAAGTAGAAAAGGGCTTATTTTCCTTAAATTTACCTCTACATTGACATAGTTAGGCAATATCTGCTATGTGACAGAATGTGAATGCTACACAGAGACATTTCAGTGACTCCTATCATCCCCGCAAACTGACTTGCATGTAAAAGAAGCGTGAAGTCAGAAATATTGCAAAAGAAGACCTAATGAAAAGTATTCTGGATTGTAAAGATGGAAGATACTTCTGGGTTTAAAATTCCCCAAGTATTTTTCTTAAAGGCTTTGGCATAATCTTGTCTGGCTTTGCTGTGTGGAGAGTGGATCAAAGGTGCGGATTTGTTAGCCTCTCCTGGATTTCATCCCTCCGGGGATTAGGTTTCTAGGGATGCCCTGGAAGTTTTCCTCTAATACAAACACAGTATCACAGGAGCTGTTCACAGGGATTGGGAGTTTAAACTCAAAGTTCATGCAAGCACATTTTAAAGAGGCAATTTATTTGAGTTCAAAGTACAGCACCTTAGGTTAAGCATTTCTACTTTGTTATCATTACCAAATGCACATTGCACTAAACAAATTAACATGCTAGACAGAAGGGGTATTTGCATTTTGTTAAAAGACAAAGTGAAGACAAAGAAATCACATTCCAACATCTGTAATGCCTCCATCCCTCCCCCAACATACACCAAAAACTGCTTCTATGAAATTTCTCATGGGTAGTTGATTGTACTGGACAGACCAGCCACTGACATTTTTAGGCATCTGTGGGAAAGAAAATGTATGTGATATACCTTAAAAGATGCAAGGCTGATAAGAAGGATAAAAAATTATCAGGGAATAATGCTATGTGCTTTCATAGTGAGATTTCTATGCCAGAAGTGTACTGTAATGATCCTGTAAAAACTGTACAAAGGTTTGCAGGGATCCTACTCTTGTTTTCTGAAATAACAGCATGCCAAGGAACCAGATAGACTCTGTCATGCATTACAATTCACAGACTGCACAACGGGTTTCTGAAGTTAGGTAGCAGTCGATTCTACAGGGTCTTCTCA